>NC_056750.1:287023507-287323507 GCF_019279795.1 Protopterus annectens | reverse complement strand
GGGCAGAGGAGGGAACAATAACAGACGCCGCCCTTGGGGCAGGGGGGTCCGCAGAACCAGGGCAGCAGAGAATCCTTCTCTGAGAAGCCCTTTCAGCATCCCTGAAGGTTTGCCCGGCTGCCTGCCTCTGGAGGCAGTCGGGGGAAGACTTTCGCTGTACCCCAAAGCCTTCCAGAATCTAACTCAAGACAAGTGGGTACAATCAATCATATCCAGAGGTTACAGAATTCCCTTTGCTCAACCCCCTTTATTGTCAAACAAGTCCCTTCCAGATGTTCCACCCAATCTAAGGGACCAAGCAGCCAAAGAAATTTCAAAGCTGCTACACAAAAGGGTCATCCAGGAAGTCCCAGCAGACCAGATCGGATCCGGAACTTACTCAAGGTTTTTTTTCGTACCAAAAAAGACAGGGGACTGGAGACCCATTTTGGATCTCAGCAGACTAAACAGGTCTGTACAAAGAACAAAGTTTCGGATGGTCACGCAACAGTCTATTTTACCCTTCCTGGGTCAGGACAATTGGATGTGCTCTATAGATCTTTAGGATGCGTACTACCACATCAAAATGCACAGGCGCTCCAAAAGATTCCTTCACTTCCGGCTGGGAGCCAGTCATTATCAGTTCAGAGCTCTGTCCTTCGGTCTCACCACAGCCCCCAGGGTGTTCACCAGATGCATGGCAGTGGTTACGGCTCACCTGAGATGTCAGGGATTCCAGGTGTTTCCATATCTAGATGACTGGTTCCTCACTACTTCCACCAGGCATCACCTCTTGCAAGCCAGGGATTACACTATCAAAACTTGCTCCAGGCTAGGTATCACAATAAATTTCTAAAAATCTGCATTGTTGCCCTGTCAGCATATCACTTATATAGGCGCAAATCTAAATACCAGAAACATGTTTGCAAACCTTCCACCAGACAGGGTATCACTAATTTGCCAACAAGTACAGATTTTATTAACATGCAAAACGATTCAAGTCAGGTTAGTCCTTCGAACACTGGGTTCCATGGCATCAGCAATTCTTCTTTTCCCCCTGGCCCGCTTTCATATGAGAATCCTCCAGTGGCTTCTATTCACACAGTGGTCCTTCTAACAGCTTCCCATGTCTCACAAGATTATGATCACAGTAGCATGCAAGAAGCATCTCGCTTGGTGGATGGTCTCCCCATCAGTGTCCCAGGGCAGACCATTTGTGCCATCCCCTCCAGTCACCACAGTGACCACGGACGCCTCCCTGATAGGGTGGGTGGGCATTATCAGGGCAGGACAGTCCAAGGCACCTGGCAGCCTCACGAGTACCATTTGCATATAAATGTCTTGGAGATGAGAGCCGTGCTTTTAGCGTTGCAAGCCCTTCAGGACTCTCTCCCTCCTGGGACCATTGCAATTCAGACGGACAATATGTCAGTGGTCTGGTACATCAACAAGCAGGGTGGAACCAGATCCTATCCTCTATGTCGAGAAGCACTCAGACTCTGGCAGTGGGCGATCTCTTCTTAACGTTTTCTGATCGCAACGCACATCCCTCGGAGTTCCAACGTCGTTGCAGACAGTCTCAGCAGAGCAATTCTCATGCCTCACGAGTGGTCTCTGAATCAGGTAATTGCGGAACAAATCTTTCGCAAGTGGGGTTAGTCTTGTTGTGACCTGTTCGCCACACATTTCAACAGCAATTTTTTCACCCTTCTTCCACTTCCAGGCCACTCCCCCAGAGATGCTCTAGTCCACGATTGGCCTCAGGGACTTCTTTATGCCTTTCCTCCGTTTCCCCTGATACCCAAACTCATACAGAGAGCAACTGCGCTGGGTTGCAAAATGATCCTCATTGCCGCTTATTGGTCTTGTCAGATATGGTTCCCATTCCTGCATCATTATCTTCTCGAGCAGCCTTGGATTCTGGATCCTATTCCAGATCTACTGATTCATCAGTCGGGCAGACTGCATCGATCCCTTCAAACACTCCAGCTCACATCTTGGTTGCTCCACTTCCAAACTTAGCCAGGCTTCCTAATATTTCCTCCTCTGTGCGGGAAATTATTATCTCATCGCACAAATCCACAACTAGGAAAACTTACGCTAGCAAGTGGAAATGTTTTTCTTGCTGGGCAGAGGCTAAGAATATAGATCCCTTTTCAGCTCCTGTCCACAAGATTCTGGAATTTTTAGCGGAACTCTTTCATTCTGGTTCCGCTTCTGCTGCAATCAGGGTTCACTTAGCTGTCATTTCGAATTTTCACATTGGGTTATCTTCTAATAACATCATGTCTCACAAGCTGTGTAAAGCCTTCCTCAGAGGAACCACTCTGCTCAGGCCCCCAGTGAGGGATCCCCCACCTCCGTGGGATCTAAACTTGGTGCTAGCTTCCCTAATCTTACCACCATTTGAACCTGCAGCATCTTGCTCCATTAAGTTTTTGTCCTGGAAGACTCTCTTTCTGGTAGCTATTACTTCTGCCAGATGGGTTTTGGAGCTTCAGGCTCTATGTATTCGTCCCCCATACTTAGTTTTCCATAACGATAGGGTCGCTCTAAGGACCAATCCTTCCTTTCTTCCTAAGGTCTGTACACAAAATAATGTGAATCAGTCCATAGACCTTCCTGTGTTATTTCCTAATCACACCAATAACGCAGAATATAAATTGCACCAGTTGGATGTTCACAGACAGCTGTGTTTTTATTTGCATAGGACAAAGGACATCAGGAAGTCGGACCAGCTCTTCATTTCCTATGTTGAGGGCAGACAGGGCCTTCCTGTATCAAAGGTAACATTATCTAGATGGTTGTCCCACATTATTTCATTCATTTACCAACTGAGAAACAAGAAATTATCTACCAAACCTAAAGGCCACTCTACTATGGCATTGGCTACCTCGGTGGCCTTCCAATCTAGGTTGCCCATGGAGTTTATCTGTGCAGCTGCTATGTGGGCTAACCCACATACCTTCATTTCTCATTACAAATTAGACATTGCTTCCAGGAACAGGGCTGTTTTTGGTTCCACTGTTCTGAAGAGTCTGTTCCATTGAGCCACCCAGGATAGTAGGTGCTAGGGACGCTGTCCCAACCAGCAAGAATGAAGGCGAGATAGACAACTTAACATAAAGAAGTTATGTATCTACCATAACGTTCCATGTTAGTTGTCTTCTTCTCCCCTTCTTTCTTGTGTCCCTCCCTCCATCCCCCTATCCTAGTGGATTCAGAGGAGCTCCCTTATTCAGATGTCATTGGCTGAACCTTCTCTGGTTGTCCTTTCTGCTTAGATATCTTCATAGTTAGCTCCAAGGGGCTACTAGGGCAGAATTCTTCCTTAAATATGTCTGGAATAGATTTTTCAAACGAGATCTGGGTAGATAGCACCAGGCATCATGGGATATGGGGTAGCCTCGAGCCAGTAAACAGCTCTCGAGCTTTTGAAGATGGCCGAGTCGGAGCCGAGGATCGGCTCCGAACCCAATCAGCAAGAAAGAAGGCGAGAAGAAGACAACTAACATGGAACGTTATGGTAGGTACATAACTTCTTTTTTTTTTGTTAGTGTCTGTTAGTTTTTTGCTGTTTGGCCCTTTGGCCAAAAACAATTCAGTGTAGGTGCAGTGTTTCTCTAGTTGGATATGTCTAAAGAATCCAAGGTGTCTGGATTCAAGAAGTCTGACTCATGCTGTCAGAAAATGTCTCTGACAGATGGGCACACTTCTTGCATCTATTGCTTAGGTGCAGTGCACCTGCAGGATTCTTGTTCTGTATGCCATGCATTCAGCCCAAGAGTTCTGCAGGAGCGCAAAAATAAGCTTATTTTGAGGGGTCATCTTAAGCCCCAGGATTCACCATCCAAGACTCAGCCAGTGAAATCTCCTAAACCGACCAAATCGTTGGCTCCCAGCTCGGAGCCGTCGTTGGCCCAAGCCTTACTTACTACTTCGTTTCCGACTGGAACCGAGGAGACTGCCTCCCCGTCGGCTCCACCAGTACCTTTGGAGCCGTCACGGACCCAAAAGAGGCCGAGGTCCCCTTCTCTAGAGTCTATGCATTCGGTTCCTCGGTCTCTCCTGTTGCAGAGTGACCGCAGTCACAGATCCTCCCACTCTTCTCAGTCCTCTAGGCTCTCAGATCACGACGTGGAGAGAGTGGTCAGTAGGTTGTTGAAGTCGCAGGCACTGGCCAAAATGTTGTCCAGGCTTCCTCAACAGGTGTCGGCTCCATCCGCTTCCATCGATGTTCCTCCTCCAACTCCATTGAGCTCGGAGCCAGACATTGTTGGGGTTCGAATCGTGGAACCGTTGGCACCGATAACGATTTCCCCTTCAGTTCCGTCGTTGGCTCCGACCCCCTCGATGGTGCCTTCCGTCGAGGGATCTGGGCACCGAGACCCCCTCGTCGGCTCTGAGGGGGCGAGTGGCTTTGGACCCTTGTCCAACCCCGTTCTCCCTCTCGGAGCATCGGCGCAGGTGAGCTCGGCTCCTACATCGGCCTCGGAGCCGTCTCCCTCGGTGCGGAGGAGGATTCCGGTTTCCTCGGAACCGGAGCCTTCTCTGCATCGTGGCAGGGACGCCTTCGATGTCATGAGGAGTGTACTGGCCTCTGAGTCAGCTCCATGTTCGACCCCACTGGCTCCGTCCCCTGTAGTGCCTGCATCAACCTCTGCCCCTCCTCCAGACCCCAAGCGTGGGGAACCGGCGCTCCAGAGCACCCCATTGAGTGTTTCCTCTTCTTCCGAGGCCTCCCGTGATCATTCAGATGAGCCCCCTCGGAAGAGGAAGTGCAAGAGGAAGCACATTGACTCCCCTGAGTCTGTCACTTCGGATATGGATTTGGATGAATCGGAAGGGTCCCCGAGATCCCTCTCTGAAAATGTTTCCTTTTCGGACATCCTAGAAATGCTTAAGCAGAGGGGGAACTGGGCTGCCCTAGCCCCTACCGAGGACAAATCTGTATTCCTGGATGCGTTCGGTTCCCGACCTTCCACCTCCTGGGTGTCTCCGCCCTTCCATCCACTAATGTCAATGGTGGCTCGAAGGGCTTGGTCAGCCCAGGACACAGTGGAACCAACCCCGAGGAGACCCGGCAAGTTTATCACTGCACCCCCTGATAAACAGTTCCTTACTAAGGGTGTTCCCGTAGATGCCATGGTGGTAGCAGCTGCCACTAAAAAGGAGTTAACGGAAACTTCTTCCTCTGTCCATCCTCCTAACAAGGAGTCTAGGACCTTGGATAGATACGGGAAGCGTATGTTTGCTTCAGCGACATTTTCCGTGAGGCGCTGAATTACTTATGCCATTTTACCAGGCTTCAGAGGGATCTCCTGAAGGAGCTTGGAGATACCCTCCAGGATCCATCAGCTGAAGGGGCTCAAGCTGAAGTGTCTTCTCAGCTGGCGACCCTTAATTCGGTAGTTAACTCCTCCATGAGGCTCATTTGCTATGCAGCCAATGGTGCGAGTAGAGCCGCAGGTACAGCCATGGCCCTCAGGAGACACGCATGGATGCAGCTATCTAATTTTGCGGAATCTTTTAGAGCGTCGTTCACCAACACTCCCCTTTGACGGTTCATTTCTTTTTGGACCACAGGTGAAAGACACTCTCACTAGGTGTGAACAGGAAGGCAAGACTCTCTCTGCCGTGGGAGTCCGTTTTCCCACTCCTTCCAGACCATATCCCAAAGGACATAAGAGTGGTAAAATGTGGTTTCGGAAATCCCAGGGATCCTCGCCTGACACACGTAGTGATTTTTCCTCCAGGGGCAGAGGAGGAAACAACAACAACAGACACCGCTCTCGGGGCAATGGGGTTCCGCAGAATGAGGGCAGCAGAGAATCCTTCTCTGACAAGCCCTTCCAGCATCCCTGAAGGGTTGCCCGGCTGCCCGCCTCTGGAGGCAGTTGGGGGAAGACTTTCACTGTACCCAAAAGCCTGGCAAAACCTAACGCGAGACAAATGGGTACACTCAATCATATCTGGAGGATATATAATTCCCTTCTTCCAACCTCCCTTGCCATCAAGCAAATCCCTGCCAGATGTTCCACCCAATCTGAGGGCCCAAGCGGTCATAGAAATTTCAAGACTGCTAGAAAAAAGAGTCATCCAGGAAGTCCCGGCAGACCAACTTGGATCCGGAACGTACTGAAGGTTCTTTTTGGTACCAAAAAAGACAGGGGACTGGAGACCAATTTTGGATGTCAGCAGACTAAACAAGTCTGTTCAAAGAACAAGGTTTCGGATGGTCACGCTACAGTCCATTCTACCATTTTTTGGGTCAGGACAATTGGATGTGCTCAATAGATCGTCAGGATGTGTACTATCACATCAAAATGGACAGGCGCTCCAGGAGATTCCTTCGCTTCCGGCTGGGAGCCAGTCATTACCAGTTCAGAGCTCTGCCCTTTGGTCCCACCACAGCCCCCAGGGTGTTCACCAAATGCATGGCAGTAGTCACGGCTCACCTGAGGCGTCAAGGCTTCCAGGTGTTTCCTTATCTAGACGACTGGCTCCTTACTGCTACTACCAGGCATCAACTCCTTCAAGCCAGGGACTATACAATTACAATTTGTGCCCAGCTAGGCATTACTATAAATTTCGAAAAATATGCCTTGTTGCCCTGTCAATTTATTACCTATATAGGAGCAGATTTAGATACAAGAAGTATGTCCGCAAGGCTACTGTCAGACAGGGTGGCCACGATTCGGCAGCAAGTTCATACCCTCATGCAATGCAAAAGGGTACAAGTCAGGTTGGTCCTTCAAACTCTGGGTTCTATGGCAGCAGCAATTCTTCTGATACCTCTGGCCCGTTTTCACATGAGAATCCTTCAGTGGCTTCTCTTCACACAGTGGTCCTTTCAACAGCTCCCCATGTCTCACATGATCATGATTACAGAAACATGCAAAAGGCACCTTTCCTGGTGGATGGTCTCCCCACTAGTGTCTCAGGGCAGACCATTCATCCAGCTTCCTCCGGTTGCCACAGTGACCACGGATGCCTCACTGATAGGGTGGGGGGGCATTATCAGGGCAGGACAGTCCAAGGCACTTGGCAGCCTCACGAGTACCCTCTGCACATAAATGTCTTGGAGATGAGAGCCGTGCTCCTAGCGTTGCAAGCACTTCAGGACTCCCTCCCTTCCGGGACCATTGCAATTCAAATGGACAACATGTCAGTAGTGTGGTACATCAACAAGCAGGGCGGAACCAGGTCCTACCCCCTATGTCGAGAAGCACTCAGTCTCTGGCAGTGGGCGATTTCCTCCCAACGATTTCTGATTGCGACGCACATCCCTGGGAAGTCCAACGTCATAGCGGACAGGCTCAGCAGAGCTATTCTCTTGCCTCACGAGTGGTCCCTGAATCAGGTAGTTGCGGATCTGATCTTCCGCAAATGGGGACAGCCTTGCTGCGATCTGTTTGCCACCCCCTTCAACAGCAAATGTAGCAACTACTTCTCCCTTTTACCACCTTCCGGTCAACCTCCCAGAGACGGTCTAGTTCACGATTGGCCTTGGGGACTTTTTTATGCCTTTCCACTGTTCCCTCTTATACCCAAACTCATACAGAAAGCTATATCATTGGGTTGCAAAATGTTCTTCATTGCTCCTTACTGGCCTCGACAAATTTGGTTTCCATTCCTGCACCATTACCTTCTCAAGCAGCCCTGGACTCTGGATCCTATTCCAGACCTGTTGATTCATCAATCAGGAGAGTTGCATTGATCCCTCCAAACACTCCAGCTCACAGCTTGGTTGATCCAATTCCAACCCTAGCCAGGCTTCCCAGCATTTCCCCGGCTGTGCGTGAGATTATTGTCTCCTCTCATAAATCTGCTACTAGGAAGACGTATGCTAGCAAATGGAAAAGTTTCTCTTGTTGGGCAGAGGCTAGGAACATAGATCCCTTTTCAGCCCCAGTTTACGAAATCTTGGAGTTCCTAACAGAGCTTTTTCATTCTGGGTCTGCTTCTGCCACAATCAGGGTTCAACTAGCGGCCATCTCTAACTTTCATGTCGGGTTTTCTAATCTAAACATTATGTCTCATAAACTGTGTAAAGCTATTCTCGGAGGGACTACTCTCCTTAGGCCCCCAGTGAGAGATCCCCCTCCTCCTTGGGACCTTAATTTGGTACTAACCTCCTTGATTATGCCCCCTTTTGAACCGGCAGCATCCTGCTCCTTTAAGTTTCTATCTTGGAAAACTCTCTTTCTGGTAGCTATTACCTCAGCCAGACGTGTCTCGGAACTTCAAGCACTAAGTGTTCGTCCTCCGTACTTAGTTTTTCATAAGGACAGGGTTGCTCTGAGAACTAATCCCTCCTTCCTTCCGAAAGTCTGCTCAGAAAATAATCTAAACCAATCCATAGACCTTCCTGTGTTTTTCCCTAACTACACCAACAAGGCAGAATACAAATTACACCTTTTGGATGTTCATAGACAATTGCGTTTTTACCTTCATAGAACGAAGGATATAAGAAAGTCGGATCAACTTTTCCTTTCCTATGCTAGGGGCAAACAGGATCTTCCAGTGTCCAAAGTGACCCTGTCCAGGTGGCTGTCTCACATTATTACCTTCATCTATCAACTAAGAAACAAAGAATTGTCTACCAAACCGAAAGGTCATTCTACTAGGGCTTTGGCCACCTCTGTAGCCTTCCAGTCTAGGTTGCCCATGGACTCTATCTGCGCCGCTGCCACGTGGGCAAATCCTCATACCTTTATTTCTCATTACAAGTTAGACATGGTCTCCAGGAGTAGCGCTAACTTTGGTTCCACTGTTCTGAAGAGTCTGTTCCAATGAGCCGCCCAGGATTGTAGGTGCTAGGGACGCTGTCCCAACAAGCAAGAAACGAAGGCGAGATAGACAACTTAACATAAAGAAGTTATGTACCTACCATAATGTTCCATATTAGTTGTCTTCATCTCGCCTTCTTTCTTGCGTCCCCCCCCCTCCATCTCCCTATCCTATTGGACCGAGAGGAGTTTAAGTTTCACTGGCTGAGTGTTCTCTGGTTTGTTTCCTCTACTGACTTAAAGGTTATAACAGGTAGGTTTAAACCTCTGCTTGGAAGGGTTTCATTCCATAGCTATGGCTGGGGTTAGCTATTTCAAATGAGATCTGGGTAGCTAGCGCTAGGCATCATGGGATAAGGGGTAGCCTCGAGCCAGTAAACAGCTCTCGAGCTATAGAAGATGGCCGAGTCGGAGCTGAGGATCGGCTCTGATCCCAACAAGCAAGAAAGAAGGCGAGATGAAGACAACTAACATGGAATGTTATGGTAGGTACATAACTTCTTTTTTGTAACTTTATTATGTCTGGTGGGGGAAAAGATGAATTGTGTGAATTTAAATTGAATTAATGGGATTGTAGAGGATTCCTGTTTATATGTATAGACATAGAGAAAGAGAAAATAATAAATATTTTAAAATGTCAATTTAAGGTTCTAACAAATATCTATCAGAAACAGCATAAATGAACAAAATGTTGTCACACTATTAAAATTGTCTGAATATTAGGGCCTTACTGACTGTTAAGGTTACGGTTACTAGTGCTATGACTAGAATGTTACCTTATGTGCTAGTATCTGTTCTCTAGTCATGAATAAAATGCAGGTGCCAAAAGACAGGCCCAAGTAATCTTACATTCAGAGCCAACCTTAGCAATTGTGGGGCCTAATATGGACCATTCTGATGGGGTCCCTCAGCTTCTCCCCATCTACCACCCTACCCCTCCTTCCACTTGCTGGCTTTTTAAATTTAAGACTATTTTAGATTAGCTATTAAGAATGCATGCTATTACAGTGGTTAAAGTTGGAAGAATATGGTTATTTATGATCTTATATTTTGTCATTTGATGTATTAAAACAGAAATAAACTATAAGACACCTGGATTAAACCCAGATCCACGTCTCCTATAATTCCTCTCAGACTCTGCTTAACTAAATCACTGTAAGGGGCCTATCTGATGTATCACTGAAGCCCTTTCTCATTAGACCCATTATACAGTACAATGCCCCGTTTGGTATGTACCTTAAAAGACATCTGCAACAACTGAAAAGGCCACAGAAATACCTCACTAAAAGAATCACAGGCCTAAAGCAGATGCCCTATGCTGACCGTCTAAAAAAAACTCCAGCTGTACTCTGTCGCATGTCACCTACTCAGAGGTGATCTCTGCTTAACATGCAAGGCCATGTCAAACCCAGTGCTATTGGACATGCTACACTTAAAGAAATCCCAGTCCCTCAGAGCCAAGTGCTCCAGGGATATAAACCTGGTCATCACAATGAACAAAACATGCTGGAGGGATTGGTTCCTGACCCAGAGACTCCCCAGACTCTGGAATAGACTGCCCATACATGTCAAGCTGAGCACCTCTTTGGCCCTCTTCAAAAGGAACCTTGACGATTGGATGGGAGATAGGAAATTCTCCATGGGGATCACGTCAGTCACCTTGCTAGACAGGGGACCAGGGAAGTAAATATTCTGGGAAGAAATAACCAGGGAATTGTTATGGCTAGGCTTGTATAGTCCCTAGGGCCAATAGCCTAGAACCAACCTGTGAACCTCTGGTGCTTCAACAGTCCTTCTGGTCAAACATAAATATATTTCATTATAAAGACATAAATATATTTCATTATAATGACATGCATCAGGAACATTTCTCCCAGGGCCTCCACTGAAAAATGGCTTTGTTCCAAGTTGGACTTTCCCAGTAAACAAATGTTAAATAAAGTAAAATAAACAGATAGGTGTACCCTGTGTTACCAGTAGAAGTGTCCCCAAACTACTATAGTTTTGCCTGAATCTCCTTAACCTGCATAGGAGGTTGTTGCACACTTAGCTCTTTTACCTCTTTTCTGTCTCCCTCTTTTTTCTTCTTCCCCTAATTTGTCTCGTGCCATACTCTCCTTCACATCCCATGCCCAACAGTAGCACATTCTGTAAATGCTTTGTTCTTTGTATATAATTTTCTCCAAAGAAACAATTTTTTCTGTATAATTTTATGACAGTCTACAAGTACACTTTTTGACTATTTTCTGACTGAATTCTTGTACATGTATAATTATGATTGTGTTCATTTATCCTACATATTATCCTGACTTATACCTCTCTGCATGCTTGCTCTTATATTACCATCATTGCATTGATATTGATTAAAATACGTTTTGTTGGTTGTTTTCTGCTGTGCTTAGTCTGAAAATGGTCTAGGTGGGTCAGTGCTCTTCCATGGTTAAACTTTTAAGTAAGTAAATACATAAATGAAACTACTTTTTTTAAGTAAAGTACTCTATAAATCCAGCATCTTTGAGAGGTGCTGCAGACAACACCAAGTAGACTATGCTACCCAAAAGTAAGTGTATTTCAAACATGAAATCTGGTAAAATATTTTGACTCATCCCAGTCCCCAGCACTTGCATCTCGTCTACAATGTCCTTGGATGCCAGAAAGTGCTGGACACGTGAGACAGTGGGGCTGCACTTAATGGTTGTGGGAACACTGGGGGCCCATAATGAGCATGAAAAATTTCTAACCTCAATTATACATTCTCATCTTGCATTACCTTTTTTTTTTTCCTTTATGGTACACTTTTTTCAATAGTTGGAGTTCCTTTGCAATTAATTCTCATATCTTATTACAGTCAATGTGTTTCATGAAATTATATAAAACTGTTAAACTTTCTCAGAATGGTAAACATTAATAGTAATAATCTCGGGCCTCTCCTTAGAGACAACATTGCTCAAACATCACTACACTAAGAAATGATGTTAAGTTGTCAATCTCGCCTCCATTCTTGCTGGATGGGTTCGGAGCCGATTCTCGGCTCCGACTCGGCCAATACTAAAAGCTCGAGAGCTAATTCCACCGGCTCGAGGCTCCCCTATATCCCACAATGCTAGGCGGTAACTACTCAGATCTCGTTTGCCGCTATAGCTGACGAGGTGCGTTTTCTACCGGCTCAGGCAGGTTAGTTACTGTTTTACCTTTAGGTACTTCTAAAAAGCCCTTTTTTATTTTTAATACATAACTTTTCAGTTTAATTTAAAATTTAGACAAATCGACCCCTGTTTGTCGAACCCCTTTTCCCTTTTTTTTCCTTGTTCTAGGCCTTCAGCCCCTTCCCTTCCCCTAGTCCTTTACTAAATTAGTTTTTTTTGTAAGGGCTTGTGTGTGTGTGTTAGTGGTTTAACCTTAAAATTTATTTTAATATTTTCTAAAGAGAGTGTCTGTAGTGTGTTTGTGAGTGTTAGGCTCTCTTATTTTACTATGTCTAAAGACAAGGTCTCAGGCTTCAAGAAGTGTGACTCGTGCTGTCAGAAAATGTCTCTGACAGACGGTCACACGTCTTGTGTGTATTGCCTGGGGCCTTTGCACCTGCAGGACTCTTGTGCCTTTTGTCATGGGTTTAGCCCTAGAGTCCTGCAGGAACGCAAGAATAAGCTCATCTTGCGGGGCTTATTAAAGCCTGAAGGCCCCCCGACTCAGTCTGTGTCGGGGAAGCCTTCAAAAACTTCTAAACAGTCGGCTCCTGCTCCAGAGTCGACTGCTGAGAAATCTAAGTCGGCTTCGACATCGGCTCCAGCTGGAGCCAATGTTTCTAAGCCCCATACTGTTACCTCGGCTCCGGCTGGAGCCGAGGCTGATAAAACTTTGTTGGCTCCGATACCTTTATTGGAGCCACAATCGAGAAAGAGGTCCAGATCCCCCTCTATCGGATCCGTGCATTCGGCGCCAGGATCCCCTCTCCTTTCGGAACGAAGTCACAAAACTCATTCCTCTCGGTCTTCCAGATTATCCGACCATGATTTGCAAAGGGTAGTGAGTAGACTTCTCAAGTCCGAGGCACTGGCCCAAATGCTGCATAGCCCGACTCACCAGTCAGTGGCTATTCCCGTTCCCCAATACATTCCTCCTCCGACTCCTTCGAGTTCGGAGCCAAGGCTTGTCGGAGCCATGACTGTCGGTGCGTCGGATCCGATACCTTCCATTTCGGCTCCGTCGTCTGCTCCGATCTCCTCTTTGGAGGGATCTCGGTGCCGAGCTTCCCTCATCGGCTCCGAGGGGGCGAGTGGCATCGGACCCTTGTCCGACCCCACTCTCCCTCTCGGGGCTTCGGCGTTGGTGAGTTCGGCTCCGACATCGGCCGAGCCGTCTCTGTCGGTGCCGGGGGAGGTCCTTGTCTCTTCGGAGCGGGGGCCTCGGGCCTTGCCTGACAGGGGTGCCTTCGAGGTCATGCGGAGTGTGCTAGAACCAGGTTCTGCCCCACAGTCAGCTCCTTCAGCCCCTCCATCTACAGTGCCTGCGGTGATTTCTACTCACCCCCTTGTCTCAGACCGCAGAGAGCCAACTCCTCAAGTTTCCCCATTGGGAATTTCCTCCTCTTCCGAGGCCTCTCCTGACCCTGCAGGAGATCCCCCTAGGAAGAGGCAGTGCAAGAGGAAGCACATTGACTCCCCTGAGTCTATCACCTCCGACACTGACTTAGAGGAATCCGAAGGTTCCCCTCGATCCCACTCTGAGGATGTCTCCTTTGCTGACATCCTTGAAATCCTGAAACAGAGGGGGAACTGGCCAGCCCTTAACCCTTCGGAGGATGAGTCAGTGTATCTTGCGGCGTTTGGCTCACGCCCTTCTACCTCCTGGGTGTCCCCTCCCTTTGACCCCCTTATGGAAGTGGTGGCAAGGAGGGCTTGGACGGCTCCTGACTCAGTAGAACCCACCCCGAGGAGACCATCCAAATTTATTACTGCCCCCAGAGACAAAGATTTTTTATCCAAAGGTGTCCCTGTTGATGCCATGGTGGTGGCTGCGGCCACAAAGAAGGAATTAGCTGATCTCCCGGTTCCTGTCCATCCTCCTAATAAGGAATCTAGGACCATGGACAGGTACGGCAAGCGGATGTTTTCATCAGTGACCTTTTCAATGCGGTCGCTGAACTACTTATGCCACTTCACTCATCTCCAGAGAGATTTACTCAAGGATATGGGTGAACTGATAAAGGATCCTACAGCTGAGGGGTTCAAAGATACAATGAACTCCCAGTTGGCAACCCTAAATTCCATCGTCAACTCCTCCATGCGGCTGGTCTCATATGCAGCAGATGGAGCGAGTAGAGCCGCAGGCACAGGTGTTGCCTAACGACGTCACGCCTGGATGCGGCTGTGCAACTTTGCGGACACTTTCAAGGCGTCCTTCACCAATTCTCCCTTTGATGGATCATCCTTGTTTGGTCCACAGGTGAAGGATACATTGACCAGGTGCGAGGTAGAAGGTAAGACTCTCTCTGCTGTAGGAGTCCGTTTTTCTACCCCTTCTAGACCCTATCCCAAAGGTCAAAGGGGAGGAAAGATGTGGTTCCAAACAATCCCAGGAGTCTCATCTGACGACAAGGCCGATTCCCTCTAGAGGCAGGGGGAGAATAATAATACACGCCGCCCTACAGGCAGAGGAGGTCCGCAAAACCAGGGTAGCAGAGAAATGTTCTCTGACAAACCCTTTCAGCACCCCTGAGGGGCTGCCCGGCTGTCCACCTTCAGAGGCAGTCGGGGGAAGGTTATCACTGTACCCAAAAGCCTGGCTTTCCCTTACTCAAGACAAATGGGTACAGTCGATCATATCCGAGGGTTACAAAATTCCCTTTATTCACATCCCAACCCAACCAAAAAGATCCCTTCCAGATGTTCCACCCGGTCTAAGGGAACAAGCAGCATTAGAAATTTCAAAGCTGCTAGCAAAAAGAGCTATCCAATCAGTCCCGGCAGACCAGCAAGGATCCGGAATCTACTCCAAATTATTTTTGGTACCAAAGAAAACAGGGGACTGGAGACCCATACTGGATCTCAGCTACTTAAACAAGTTTGTCAAGAAAACAAAGTTCCGGATGGTCACGCTACAGTCCATTCTACCCTTTTTGGGTCAGGACAATTGGATGTGCTTGATAGATCTTCAGGACGCGTACTACCACATCAAAATGAACAGACGCTCCAGGAGATATCTCCACTTCAGGCTGGGAGCCAGTCACTACCAGTTCAGGGCCCTGCCCTTTGGTCTCACTACAGCCCCCCGTGTGTTCACCAAATGCATGGCAGTGGTCGCGGCTCACTTGAGACATCAAGGATTCCAGGTGTTTCCATATTTAGACGACTGGCTCCTTACCACCACCACCAGACATCAGCTTCTCCTATTCAGGGACTTCACCATTCAATCTTGCCAAGCTCTAGGCATTTCAAAAAACTTCGAAAAATCTGCTTTGTCGCCTTGTCAATCTATTGTCTTTATAGGCGCCACCTTAGACACACTCAATCTTTCAGCCAGACTCACAGAGCAGAGGGTGTCAGACATTCGGAACCAAGTTTCCCTTCTCTTACAATGCAACAAAGTCAAAGCCAGACTGGTTTTGAAGGTACTAGGACTCATGGCAGCAGCTATTCCCCTTCTCCCCTTAGCTCGCTTTCACATGAGGATCCTCCAATGGATGCTGTTTACTCAATGGTCCTTTCAACAGCTCCCGATGTCCCATACCATATTGATAACTCAAGCATGCAAGAATCAACTGTATTGGTGGATCTCCTCACCTCAACTTCTCCGAGGAAGACCCTTCACCCCCCCCAGTCGCCACGTTGACAACAGACGCCTCCCTGATCGGGTGGGGGGGGGGAATTATCAGGGCAGGACAGTCCAGGGCACGTGGCAACCTTTCGAGTGCCACTTGCACATAAACGTCTTAGAGATGAGAGCAGTGCTTTTAGCGTTGCAAGCCCTTCACGACTCTCTTCCCACTGGGACTATTGCAATTCAAACGGACAGCATGTCCGTAGTGTGGTACATCAACAAACAAGGCGGAACCAGATCATACCCTTTATGTCGAGAGGCACTCAGACTTTGGCAATGGGCGATCTCTTCTCAGCGTTTTCTGATAGCAACGCACATTCCCGGGAAATCCAACATTATTGCAGACAAATTGAGCAGATCAATTCTCATGCCCCACGAGTGGTCTCTAAAGAAATCAGTTCTAGAAGAAGTATTCCTAAGATGGGGCCAGCCTTGCTGCGATCTTTTTGCTACTCCCCAAAACAGCAAGTGTCACGACTTCTTCACTCTCTTCCCATTACCAGGCCATCCCACCAGAGACGCTCTAGTCCACGATTGGCCCCGGGGACTTCTGTATGCCTTTCTCCCCTTTCCACTGATATCTCAACTAATTCAGAAAGCCATCACCTTGAGAGTGACTATGATCCTCATTGCCCCTTACTGGCCTCGACAGATATGGTTTCCCTTTCTTCATCGTTACCTTTTGGAGCAGCCTTGGCATCTGGACCCAGTACCAGATCTGATAACCCACCAATCGGGTCAGCTGCACCAATCTCTGCCTTCTCTAAACCTCACAGCGTGGTTTCTCCGATTCCAACCTTAGCCAGGCTTCCCTCAATATCTCGCTCGGTCCGAGATATCTTGATAGCCTCTCATAAATCTTCTACCCGGAAGATTTATAGTAGCAAATGGAAACGTTTTTCCTTTTGGGCAACATCAAAAAACATAGATCCCTTTACTGCACCTATCCAGTCTATTTTAGACTTTCTAGCAGAACTCTTTCATTTAGGATCTTCTGCATCAACCATTAGAGTTCAATTGGCTGCCATATCAAATTTTCATGTTGGTGTTTCAGAGTCTAGCATCATGGCTCACAAACTCTGTAAAGCCTTTTTAAGGGGTGTATTTCTTCTTAAACCTCCAATCAAAGATCCCCTGCCTCAATGGGATTTGAACTTGGTTCTGGCATCTTTAATTCTTCCCCCCTTCAAACCGGCGGCTTCATGTTCTCTGAAGGTGCTTTCTTGGAAGACACTTTTTCTGGTAGCTATAACTTCAGCAAAAAGGGTATCCCAACTCCATGCTCTGTGCAGTCGTCCTCCTTACTTAGTTTTTCACAAAGATAGGGTATCCCTCCGTACTAATCCATCCTTTTTGCCTAAAATTTCTTCTCAAATAAACCTAAACCAAATTATTGATCTTCCCGTCTTTTTCCCTAACTATTCAAACAGGTCGGAACAAAAGCTACATTTTTCGGATGTTCATCGCCAACTTAGATATTACTTAGACAGGACTAAACAATTCAGGAAATCTGATCAATTGTTTCTGTCATATGCGGAAGGTAAATTGGGCCTTCCAGTTACTAAAGTATCCCTCTCTAGATGGCTCACCTCTACAATAACCTTCATCTATGAGATCAGACATCAAAAACTACCCTCAAGACCTAGAGCTCATTCAACTAGGGCATTAGCTACATCCGTAGCTTTTCAGGATAGGCTGCCAATAGATTAAATTTGTGCAGCAGCCACCTGGGCTTCTCCTCATACATTCATTTCACATTACAAATTGGACATGGTTTCCAGAAGTCGTGCCAGTTTTGGTTCCACTGTTCTCAAGAGTCTGTTCAGATAGGCCACCCGGGATAAGGTGCTAGGGATGCGGTCCCATCCAGCAAGAATGAAGGCGAGATTGACAACTTAACATTAAGAATTTATGTACCTACCATAACGTTCCATGTTAGTTGTCTTCTTCTCGCCTTCTTTCTTGCGTCCCACCCTCCTTCCCCCAAGCCTGGACAGACCGACTGGAATTCATTTTGTGTTTTTCTTCTGAAAGTTGTCATTCCCACACGTTCTTCCACCTCTTCTATCCTTACTGAGGTCTGCCTTTCCTTTACGCAGATTGTTTTGAGGTGGATTTCCCTACTCCATTCTATGGAGACTAGGATTGCTTGGTATAGCCATCAAACGAGATCTGAGTAGTTACCGCCTAGCATTGTGGGATATAGGGGAGCCTCGAGCCGGTGGAATTAGCTCTCGAGCTTTTAGTATTGGCCGAGTCGGAGCCGAGGATCGGCTCCGAACCCATCCAGCAAGAATGAAGGCGAGAAGAAGACAACTAACATGGAACGTTATGGTAGGTACATAACTTCTTATTTTTGTTTATTTAGTTACTTACAACAAAAAAACATTCACAGAGATTTAGCGCTTTCGTCCAAAGACTTCATCAGGATAAAAGGTGGAGTAAAAAACACATTTAAATACACTGGTAAAAAATGAACACTTAAATACTTAATCAGTCAACTAACAGTTCCAATTCAGTCTATAGAACACATTTAATTGATGACAATTTTGTATGTAAACCAGCCAGTATTAGCAAATGTGCTAGTCTAAAAAATACTTTATACAGATGCCTTCATTAATACCAGGATATTTGACTGCTTGCATCTTAACTTGCCAGAAAGTTTCTCTTTTAAGAATGTTGTTCTTGTAATTACCTCCCATCAAATCTTTTGGAACCATAGGTCTCAATCTCTTAAGAGGCCAGTGTGGAACACAGACCCTAACAATGTGTGACAAATGGTCAAAATGTGGAACACCCTATTTTTGCACTGCATGAAATGTGCCATTGCCATGGAGCATGGTAGAACACCTGTAAAATGGAGGCAACTCTAGTGGAGTGAACTTCACCACTACCTAACCTTTTCACAACTAATGATAACTTATGACCTCATCTCCAGTCTAGAAAGGTGCCCAATTCTAAGAAGTATCCTCCATCACTACTTGGTAACTTAATCTAACAAGAGTGTTGAGTTTAGTACAGGTGTCTGCATGCTAGTAGCTTGTGACATGTTTGCTGTCTTCCATTTGCTCAAAAATGCAAGGGCTTTAACTCCCACTAGCACAATCTCTAGCTTTTATGTATACCTCCCAGCATCCATCCATATAAACTGTGTGCCCTACTGGAACCCTAATCCTGACCCTAAAACTGCCACCTGAGTCCTCACTTCCTTACTGTAAAATTCCACTCCTCTTACCCAAATCTAAAGTCCATGATCACTCCCTTTCACTCTCTAACTAAAAAACTTCCCTCCTTCTCCCTAAACTTAAAACTCCCAGACTGCTCCCTAACTGTAAAATCTCCCTCCAGCTCCCTTCTCCAAGGCTGCCACACTTACCTTGCTTGAACTCTAATAACAAGTTTGAGTACGGTATGCCAGCTGCTTATCCAAACTCGTATTCAGGTTTGAGCATGAGTGACAGCCTGCATAGGCTACAAGATAGTCGAGTCCCTGGCTTCAAGACAGTGGGTTTTGAGTGTTTGGAACTCTAGAGCTTGTGGGACATGTTAGTGGATTGCTAAGGTAGAAAATTTTATTTTTCTTTAAAGGAAATGGTCCTGTATTAACCTGAGATCAAATGATATAGAGCTCTGTTCCTTCAAAAGGTAGGTACTTGATGCCATGTCCATCAATATGGTGTTAGATGTTTGTACTTTTTACTTGGAGAAGACATTTTTAATGGACCTAAGAGTTATTTTGGTGGTTTGCTATGATAATGAGTTGAGAAGCAGACAGTTTTATAAAGTAATGTATGTACGAAGGAGAGATTAATGATTTACATTTTGTTATCCAAATGTGTGCATTGTAGCTTATTAAGAATGTTACAGGTATGAATGTTGTTAACAGATTGAGCTGCATACTTGGCTATCTTAATGGTATGCTGACTCTAGTTTTTAAATGAGTGTCTTAATTAGGTTCCAAGAACAGTGCTGCCATTAAGTTGTTTTGACATGAAAATGTATTAGCAAAAGTGACTCTTTTGTTTGGAAACAAGTGGTTAAGTCTGTAAACAGTGTCAAGATTTTTGTTGAAGTCTTTTATTGTGATGTCAACATGGGTGGCAAAAGATTATTGTCGATATTGCTCTTCACCTTCAGTGTCTGTAATATTAATTTAGAGAGGTTTTAGGAGCTTAGAATTCTCCTTTTGCAAAAAATTACAAGCTTATTTTTTTTTTTATGTGAGCTTAGTTTCATATAGCCAGCTAAGGAAATGTTTAGTAGACTGCTGGAATTGGGAAATAAGCGTAGTTCTACTCTTAGCAGTGCATGCGGTCATTGAGTCATCAGCATATTGCATTAGTTTCAGGCTATATGTGTGGTGGTGCAAGTCATTTGGAAAGCTGGTAAATAATAGACTGAGTACTGAGCATTGTAATGTTCTAATATCTTTTTTATGAATTTATGTGAAAGATAAATTTGCCATGCTACTTATTATGTTTTTCTTTGTAAGTAACCGTTAAACCATTATAACATGTGTGTAATGCTCCCCATATGCCAAGGGTCCAGGATAAGAATATTGTGATCACAGCATCAAGGCTTTAAAAAACCCTAAAAAAAGTTTAACAATAATAAAACTGCTATCACATAAATGCTAACATCCAACCTGCTTAAACATGGTTGACATACATGAACATAAAGTTCATAGTCCAAATGGCTGCAAAAGTAATTCCTTTTTCCCAGGAAATAAGATACTGCTGCAGTTATTAGCTTTGGTTTGTATACCGTGATGCCAATTGGCAGTAGTTGTGGTACACAAACCAATCAAAATCCGTACAGCAGAGTCACAGCTGTTCAGTGCGGACCAGTAGCTTCACTCGTCGTTAAATGCGGAGCATTCTGCATAATCCGGAGCACTTGGATACTCAGTTTGGAATTAATGCTAGGAGAGAAAAATACAACTTTTTAAAAGACTTACATACAGTGAAATTCTTAAATAGTGCATTATTTGTGTCTCTTTTCTTTATATCATGGAAGTGTTCCTTTATTCTAGCACTTAACTTCCATGTTGTCATTTCTATATAAAAGGAGTAACAACAATAGCATATAGCAATATACACTATGCCTGTGCTGTTACAGTCAGTGTCTTCTACATTAATATTTCTGTCCATAAGGGGCAGCATAATGGAAGGACCTTCCAAAATGTAAGTGCAGCTAGTGCAAAACCCACATTTAAGCATTCCTAGATTTTTATCAGTATGAATAAAATTAACACACGTATTTGTCTCTAGAAACTGCTTTTAACATAAAAGCTTTGTTGTTCACCTATTTCCTGACTTTGTCCAAAATTCCCTTTAAGAATATTCCAGTTATTCTGTAATATTTTCCTGATATTATTGTCATCAAGTGTCATGCGTAAATAGAAACTGTATGTGTAGTTTATGCTGTCATTCGTATATGAATCATTCCTGCTAGTCAGACCTGCATGTTATATAGGAGGAAAGACGGTTTCTCTTTTAGATGTAATTTCTTCTGTTGTTCTTTGCAGTTCACTCCTGTCATAGCCTCTATCTACAATAATATTTTTTTAATATGATTAAGAAAAAACTTCTAACAGTTACTACCATCCTATTTCAAACTCATGGGCCCTTTACATCCATTTTTTTGATGACATCTATATTGCATGGAAGGTTTCCCTTGAGGAAACAGATGCTTTTTTAGAATACATAAATTCTACTACTTTTTTTCTTGAAGTTCACATATTCACATAATCAGGATCAATTTAATTATTTAGATGTGGAAATTTCTAAGGACTACAATTCCAAAGCATTTATTGCTAACATATTTATGAAATTTATGTATTTTAATGCTATTTTGCATTTTACTAGTTGCCATCCTTTGCATCAAAAAAAGAGGGATTATAAAAGGGCAATTTGTTCATTTAGCAAGGATGCGTTCAGAGGGCGGCCATGGTGGTGCAATGGTTAGCGTTGTCGCCTCACAGCAAGAATTTCTCCGGTTCAATCCTCATCTGGGGTGCCTTCTGTGCGGAGTGTGGTCACATGGGTTTCATCTGGGTGGTCCGGTTTCCTCCCACATCCCAAAGATGTGCTGTAGGTAGATTGGACACTCTAAATTGGCCCTAGACATGAGTGTGTGCGTGTATGTGCCTTCCGTGTAAGGTTGGGTGCCGGGCTGGCAACTCAACACCATAAAACTCCACTGCCAATCATGAGCGGACAGGTGATACTTTGTGGCGACCCCTAACCGGGAAAAGCCAAAAGAAGAAGAAGAGCAAGGATACTTTCAGATGATAGCTTATTTCTTAACAAATGTATCAAGTTAATTGGTATGTATCCCACTGGCTTGATGTATGAAAAATCTGATGAGGTTAAGCTTAAAGGAATGAATGGTATGTTCTGTCTCCTTTACAGTAGTAAGGTCAATGATGGAGTTGTTCTTTCTTATTTTGTTACAAACAACAATTTTGAACTCCAACGTTGTGTTAACTATTCTGATTCCGTCATTACTACCCTTACTTCTGACCATTCATCTGTTAGGGACATATTAAAAAAAATACTGAACAGTTTTTTCCTGCTTTGAGCAGATTTTGGAAAAAGCTGGGGACAAACCTTTTATTGTTTTTAGAAGAGGTAAAAATATTAAGACTGTTTTGAATTTTCTGGTAATTTGTCCCATTCAACGAGTAGGAATAAGGGTACGTTTATATGTGGGCGTTGCCCCAGTGTAAATTTATCTTGGAGGCAACAAGTGTTACTATAAGAAATATGGTTGTAAAAACTCATTTTTATTGTACCTGTTATTCTTCTGGTCTCATTTATGTAGCTATTTGTCAGTCTTGCTTTTTTTATGTGGAGAAACCAGAGAGGAAATTTAAGGAGAATATTTATCCGCATGCATATGACATGAAGCTTATGAACATGAACAATGCCCTGTAAAAATGTATTCGTAAATTTCCTAACCATCAATTTTTGTTTTTTTGTGCTAGACAAGGTAGAAAAAAATTCCCGGGGAGGACCTTGGTCAGAGCTTCTTGAGTTCAGGGCGCTCATATGACAAATTAGACTTAATGCATGTTCTTTCCCTGGTTTAAATGATTTTCTCTCTGTCACCAGTGTTTTGAAACTGAGTTCTTATTCAACTTGATTACCTTTTTCCCAACATTTGGCTTTCTTTAATGCATATATTATTTAGGGCAGGATTGTTATTTGTGCAATGTTTTTAGATGCATTTGATCTTTAACTACTAGTTTGCCTGCTGAGTTGCTGTGTATCACTTTAATTTTTCAGGTGTTTTTCATTGGTTGTTTAAATCATGTGATATGGGAGGGAGTTTTTAAAAAAAACTTTAGATATTGTTTGCTATCATTCTGAAGAAGTCATTTATTACAAATGACGAAAGTGCTCAATAAATTTAGTTTTTATCAGTTTTCTCTCACTTCATATGTTTGTTTAGCCATTCCGGTCTTGTGTATATTTTATTTTGGTTTTATGTTCATTTCAGGTTCCAGGCCTGTGTCTTCTTTCAACTGCACATAAAACCAGATGGATGTTCATCATGTTTCACTGTTGCAGTCATTACAATTGGGTTATCCTGCTTGCAGGCTACCCGCAGTCAGCCTGAATTCCAAAGTCTAGGTCCGGCGTCGGTTGCTGTCGCCTCCTCCCTGACGTCAGTGCGCCAGGGGTATAAAAGATGCAGCCAACGCCATTTTCTTCAGTCTTTCTTGCCGCGCGGTGCCCGAAGCAAAAGCAGTTCGCAAGTGCCGGTCGGCCGTCTCCAGGGATTTTCAAGCTCGAATTTCAGATCCGAAGTCTTCATAAAAAGCTAAGCACCCCATTGGGGAAACTTTTTTCTTGCTCCAGACCGATGTCAGAAAAAGTTAATAATTGTATTTCTTGTGGGAAGCAAATACTTCATAAGGATTTTCATTCTTACTGTATTCCTTGCCTACGCCCAGACCACGACGTTGCTAGTTGTCGGTTTTGTGCTAGATTTAACCAACGCACTATTAAGCATTGGCACGATTTTGCATTTCATTACTTTGGCAGAAGATTTAATTATATAATGCCGTCGGAACAGCCGACTACCGGAGTTTACAAAAAGCACAAGGAAAAAGAGAAGGACAGGCATCCGAGGTCCAAAACCAACGACGTGGCTTCTTCTAGGCCATTCGCCGGTTCTCAGTGAGGCACTTTCGCAGCCCCTGACAACCGCTACTTTAGAGCCGCAGGCCGATACTGACTCCCACATGGAGTCAACCAGGCCTACAGAAACTCAAGGTATTGGACCTTCGGAAACCATTCCCTCAGATGGGTCCAGAGCCGCTGAGCAGGCATCGGCTTCTGAGGGTGTTTTCAGACCTACACAATTATATGTTAAAACTACTTCAGCTACAAAGGCAAAGACTAAAGCAGCTTTAAAGACAAAGAAACAAGTACAACAGTCCCATGGACAGGCCTCCATGCCTAAAAAACAGATGCTCAAAATGGCCGAAGACCTAATTCCTTTGATCAGGGGTTCTCATCCCCCTCCTGACAAGAGGCCTAGGCAAGAGGTAGAATATGAATCCTCAGATCAGGTTTCCATTTCATCTGATTCCTCTTCTGATCAGGAATACTCTCTTCCTCCTTATGAGGATTCTGATGCTGAAGAATCTATCCCCTCAGCTTCTCCTCCTGAGGATTATTCTTTTGGGTAAACACTGCATACCATGAAGGAGCATTTCCACTGGGCGAGCCAAGATTATTCAGAATCTAAGAAAAGGCTCAGAGACTTTCTTTTACTTCCTCAGCACAGGCCCCTGGCTATTCCACCTGTGCTAGACATTGTAGATGATGTTTTTTCAGAGTCCCGTCTGACTCCAGACTCCTTACCTCCAGCTCCTGTTAAGCCAGACAGATACTACAGAGTCCCAGACTCCCACAAATTTATTTTTAAAAAACCCTGCTGCTGACCCAGAAACTATCTCTCAGGGTCCCAAGGGGGTCAAGGCTTCCACTGCAAAAAACCCTACCCCCACTGACAGAGATTCCAGGGCACTGTACAGATGGGGAAAATAGATCTACACTTCTGCTACCTTGGCTATAAGGGCTTTAAATTGTCAGTTTCATATGCTTAAATATTAGCAATACATTATGTCACTGCTTAAACAGAAAATGTTGACAAACTCTGAATGTGCAGAAAATAAAGAAATGCAGGATTTATTGCATGCAGCTGAATAAGTTGAAAAGCATACTTTACAATGTGGTTTTGATTCTTTGGAGGTCTCCTGCAGAGCCGCTGTTACGGGTTCTGTCATTAGGAGGCATGCTTGGTTAAAGGAACATAATCTGCCTGATCATGTTAAAGCAAAATGATTAGATGCTCCATTACAGCATGATACCTTGTTTGGTGTTAAAGCAGAAGAGGTGTTGAAGAAAATGGAGGACAAAGCCAAATCTATGCAAACAGTCAAGGATTTCTTACAGGTACAGACTCCAAGATTTAGCAGACACTGGCCTACAAAGAATTGGTCCTTTCCAGTGTCAGACAGGCCACAAAGAGGCAGATACAGACGCCCTAGAGGCAGATCCCAGCCCCAAGGCTCATACAGGTCTAAACAATGGGTGCTTCTACCTCCAAAAGCGGAGAAGACAAATCACAGCCATACAGAAAGCAGTCCCAATGACTTCCCCCTGCCAGCGCCAAGCACTTATCTTCTGGCACCTCCTTTAGGGGGAAAACTAGCACTTTTTTCTCAAAACTGGCACCTAATCACCCAGGACAAATGGGTCTCGAACATAGTGTCACAAGGTTACAGGTTCCACTTTCACACCATGCCAAGGGCAAACGGTATGCCGGACCTGCCAAAAAAATCAATGGGCAGAGGCACAAAAAACAAGTTTCATCCCTCATGGACATGAGGGCCATTCAGCAAGTACCACAACAAGAGCAGGGGCAAGGATTTTACTCACGACTTTTCTTGGTGCCCAGAATGGACAAAGCATGGAGGCCAATACTGGACCTATCTATTCTAAACACATACCTAGATATTCCAAAATTCAAAATGTTGACTCTGCAGCAGCTTCTGCCCATGCTGGGCAAGAAGGCTTGGCTTGTAACTTTAAACCTAAAAGAGGCATACCTGCATGTTCCAATCAGACAATCATGCAGAAGATACCTCAGATTCATAGCTGACTCAATGCACTACCAATTCTCTGCACTGCCCTTTGGCTTATCTACTGCGGCCATGGTCTTCACAAAATGCCTGGCACCAGTAATGTCTTTTTACAGACAAAGAGGAATACAGATATATCCTTACTTGGACGACTGCCTTATTCAAGTAGAGAACAAGGACACACTACTACAGCATCTGGCGTTTGCAAAAAGATTGATGTTGCCACCGGTCTTTTCCATTCGAGCTTTACTATATCCCAGGATGCACCACTCAACAGTCCCCACTCTCTCGCTTACGCTATGCGCAGTCACGTGGTCTCTGGCTGAGGCTGCATTATAGTAGCTTTATACCATCAGTTTGTCGTTTTGTGCGCTTATTTCAAAAAACAAAGCGTGTTAACGGCTATTGCTATTGCTATTATATTTAACTTTACTTTTGTGTGTGATTTGTGTTAGTGTTTTGAAACACCTAATCCAGGCCTTTTTAATACTATTCTCTTAAACTAGACTTTTTTAAATTTAAAGTTCCCGTTTAGACACTTAAGGTGTTTCCACTTCCTTGTAAGCCTTCGGGACTTTAACACACGATTCTACAGTGATTAAATTTCCTGTCAGGAATTGTTAGCATTATGTCTCAAGCCCCTAGGCCTTCGGGCAAAATGTACTAAATGTGCTTTTAAGACAGTGATTGTCTGTCACTGATGACCATCTACTTTGTGTTTTAGGTTTAGGCACAAAGCACTTAGGAGTCATGCAGCGCACTTCTTTTAAGATGTCTGTCACTGATGAAAAGAGGAAAAATAAATTTATTCTAAAGGGCAATTAACTTTCTTTTGAAGAAAGGCCTTTGCCTCCTCGCAAAACAAAGACTTGGCCTCCAGGCTTCGCTCACCAGTCCGGCCAAATCTCGACTTCGCTACATCTAGGCAGGCCTCTCCTTCGCTCCAAACCGACTCCTGCCGAGGTCGAAACAGCTTCTCTACGCTTCCGCCGTCACTCCCTTCGACTTCGAGCCGATGGCTGGGGCATCGAGGCGGTCACCTTCGCCGCTCCTCAGCTCTCGAGCCGGCTGCGGTCGCCGCCCTGGGCGTCCGAATCTGGTGTGTGTTTCCTCGTCTTCCTCACCAGTCGCCGTGGAGCCGGGTCCCCAGTGGTCCGCCCGCTAGGGAGAGGTCTTCGACCGTTCGCTCTGCTTCCTCTCTCTTCGAGAATGTCGCCGGTGATATGACAGGGTGCTCCAAAGACTTGTCCAGTCCCCAGTCTTCAATTGCTTCGCCCCACCCAGTGTTGGCCTCGGAGCCGGCGGCCATGACCCATCCCATTGCTATTCCTCCTCCCATCGCACTCCGCCCGGCCGAGACCCAGCTCGGAGCCGGGGTGGATCTCTCAGGACCGCCCCACTTTACCTTCAACTCCGGCCCTCGGGTCCGAAGCTTGGGTGCTCTTGAGCCGGGGCTGGACCCAGGGTGTTTGGTCGGGGACGATGTGGCTCGGTTCCAGCCTCCTCCCGGTCGGCTTCGCTGCGGGATTCTCAAGGTTTACTATCATTGCTCCTCGAGACTTCCGTCCTCTAGACTGGGAGGTCCGCTTTCAGGCCATGAGGAGTGCTCTTGGGCAAATCCCTCTTCGCCAGCCTTCCCTTTACTCTGACCTTCGGCTCCTTAGAGACTCCTAATGGTAGTTCCCTGTCTATGGCCAGCGAGCCCCGAGGCCTGAGGGGGCCCCCAGTGGGGCCCTTGTTGAGGGTTTTTCGGAGTCCTTCCAGAGGAACCCCTGAAGGAAGAGATCGTGCAGTTCCCCTCACGTGGACTCCCAGAGCTCATCAGGAAGACACGGATATGGACCCTGCAGAGGTCCCTTTGCCGCTCCTCGATGATGTCTCCTTTGGTAGACATTCTTGAGAGATCCTCAAACAACGAGTCCCCCTGGATGTCCAAACTCTCTATGGATCTAATCAGTTCTCAAGATTCCCAACAACTGCTCCTCTCCTGGTGCCAAACCTCGAGCACGCAGCTTCTGGATTTCCTCAGCCCAAGGGCGCGGGGAACACCCGGTCCTGGTGGAACCAGTCCTTCGCCCAAACAAATTCTTATCTGCTCCCCGCAGAAGCGAGTTATCTGCCATGCGCGGCTGTAGATCTACACAGTGTGGCATTCACACAGCAGATCGCAGCAGAGGCTTCCCATGCCATCCATCCTCCCAATACCATGTCTAGGTGTAGAGATAGGTACGGAAGCTTACCCCTTTACCAAAAGCCTTTACCTAAGGCCCTGGAATTAAGGCAGGAGTTACTAGGCTTACGAGGGATCTACCCAAGGTCTTGTCAGACTCTCGCACCTACCCTCTGAGATAGCCCAGTCCATAGCTCTCAGTTGGCCGAGGGATCTGCCAATTGCTAACTCGCCCATGAGGCCTATATCTTGCGCGCCGAAGGTATCAGTCCGATGGGCAGCAGTGGCTCTACCGTGGCACAGGCCTGGCTCCGGCTGAGCAGTTTGCGGAGGCTCTCCACTCCTTCACGACGCCGGCAGGCAGTCCTCATTGCTCTGGACTGGAAGGTGAGGTGAACATACCCTCACTGTGCGCTGTGGAGGGAACGCTATTCGCCGAGGGGCCTGTTCACTGCCGCCTCACCCCAAGGCCAAAGGAGGCAGTGATGTGGTTCGAAATCTCGCAGTTGCAGGAAAACGTTATGGAATGTAGTTCAGCCCAGAGGCAGAGAGAGGGCGGGAAATTTTCGGAGGAGACGCTGGCCCCAGAGGCGCAGACTCAGAGCCACTTGGAGACAGGGGCGAGTCAGGAGAGTCCTCAGCCTGCCTCTAATACCTATTACGAGGGGATTGCCTTTGCCCTCCCACCTGAGCTGAGGATTGCCCGGTCCTGCTGGCTCCTAAAAGCCTGGGAGTCAATCACTAGACAGATGGGTAAGCCGGATACTGCCGGAGGTTACATCATCCCTGCCAAATACTCACCCTCCGGCCCATCAATCAATCCCGACCACTCAGTCAAGGATCAGCGCCGGATAGCAGCCGCTATAGCTTTCCAAAGCGTTACAAAAGGCCCAAGAGAAACCGGTCCCTACAGACCAAATCGGATTAGAAATTACTCCATTGCTTTTACAGCTGCCAAGACAGGGGACTCAAAAGACCAATATTGGACATCAGCAGACTCTGATCATCCGCTACTTAAATCCGTTAAAGATGGTCACGCTGGCAATCCATTAATCCATTTTGGAGAAGGATGTTTGATGTGTCTATAGACCTCAAGGACGTTTCTTATTATATATCACTCGTACATCAGGAAGCCCAGAAGGTATCTATAGACCTCTGGGAGCCAGTCATTACCAATTTTGTTTTGTGCTCTGCCCAGGTATTCAGCCCCCAGCCTGTTCACCATGTTTGGTAGCAGTTGTGGCTGCCCTGAGCCTCCTGACAGCCCCAGTGTTTCCCTATCTCACCTTACTGGCTCCTGGCTCACCCTAGAGCCTTTGGATTCCGCGTTTCTCATCTCCTTCAAAGCCACCATCTCCTACCACCAGGCCTTCCAAACACATTCTTGTCAAAGTCTGTCTCTCTGCCCCTCTCAGCCAGAAAGTTTAGGAGCAGAGATAGACTCAAGATTGATGTATGCTAGATAAAGTTTCCTGCTCAGTGATCCGAATCCTTAGTGGGTGCCCAAGCCCAGGATTTCTCGAGATCCAAAGCCCCAGCCCAAGTGGGTCTAAGCAGGTTCTAGATCCAATAGCCCCCACCATACTTTTTAGTTCTCTAGCAAGGCGCTTCGAGGCAAGGTTTCTCAGTGGATCTCATCAACAATTTCTTCTCAACTCATCTCAATATTCATCATCTCATCATGATTACCGGGAAATATGCAAGGGACAGATCAGGGACTCTTCAGAGACATCCAAACCAGATCAGGCAAACCCGTTCTCCACCGTTGACCCCCTGACGCCTCCCTGCCTCCAGGGACAGGGTGGGGGCATTGCTCGGGCAGGCTAGTTCAGGCTCTGGCTTCCTCCTGGCTTCTTCACATCAACGGTTGGAGATGAGGGCTGTACTTCGATCCCAGGCCTACACCAAGTTCCTTCCTCAGGGTATCCCATTCCACATCACAGACAACATGTCGGTGGTTTGGCAGGTATCTGAACAAACAAGCAGGGACCAGATCGTATCCCCTTTGCAGAGAGGCCATGAGAGTGTGGAATGGTGGTGCTACCAACCGTAGCTACCACCCACATCGAAGGTCAAATGTCCACATCCTGATGGTCAAATTAAGCAGGACAATTCTCTCCACTTGAAATGGTCTCTAAACCGCACAGGTAGCAGTTTTCAAGAGATGGGGGGCCGCCTGCCGGCTTCTATATTTGCACTCCACAAAACATGATTCTGATTGCCCCATACTGGCCTCGTCAGATATGGTTTCCTTACCTGAAAAAGCGCAGTGGACGCATCCGTGGACCTAGACCTGATCCCGGATTGCTATAACAATCACATTACATGATCAGTCTCTTCAATCTCTTACACTCTCCAATTGGATGTTCACAGGCAATTACGCGCTTCTATTTACAGGACTCAGTAGCAAAGTAGAGTCAGACCAGTTGTTTGTGTCCTTCTCAGGGCTAAACCATCACAAAAGCTACTAATCTCAAATGGATCAGAGATTGCATAACTCAGGCCTATTCTTCTTCAAATAAGCAACTTCATCATCTATCAAAGCTCATTCTACAGAGCTATAGCTACTTCTATAATATTTTAAATTTCCTTATTTTGGGAAATTTGCTTTCTGGCTAGCACACTTTCATTTCTTTTCATTTCACTTCTAAATTGGATGTGGCATCTAAGGGCCGAGCTTCATTTGGTTCCACGGTACTCTCTCAGTGTTTTCCGAGCCACTTGGGATTCAGGGTGCTGGGCTTTCCTATTCATTCATGTGAGCCGAGATAGTTAACATGCCTAGGGTACACAGTAAATGAAAAGAAATCAAAACTTGTACCCTCTCAAGAGATAATATTCCTGGGTGCAAGCTTAAATACAACTGCCCAGATGGCTTATCTCACGCCATACAAACAAAGGCAACTGACTACTTATTACAAAAAGTTGGCAACAAACACCCAGGTAACTGCAAGAAAAATTCTGCAGGCTTTGGGCTTCATGGCATCCTGCATTCTGCTAATTCCATATGCAAGACTGCATTTGAGGAAACGACAATGGTATCTAAAAAGTGTTTGGACTCAACATTGCCACAGCCTGGAAACAATAATTACACTCATTCCCTGTCTGCAACAGGAGTTTCGATGGTGGGCAAAGGCCTGTCACCACAACAAGGGGCAGCCATTCACCATACCCCCAGCCAGGCAAACATTGACAACAGATGCATCGGATTACGTCTGGGGGGCCCACATGGCAGGAAGATGTATTCAGGGCTCATGGTCCACAATCCAAATGCGTCTACATATCAACCAAAAAGAGATGCTAGCTGTTCAAAATGCCCTGACAGCCTTCAAGGACCTACTTCATCCAGGACAACTGCTGATAAGGACGGACAATACTACAGTCATGTGGTACATAAACAAGCAGGGAGAAACACATTCCTACCCCCTTTGCAGACTAGCCATGACTTTGTGGGACACAGCATTGACTTACCAGGTACATCTGCAAGCACAATTCCTGCCAGGAAGGATAAATACTCTGGCAGACGAACTAAGCAGAAACCTCAAGGATCCCCACGAGTGGAAATTGGATCCACAAGTCCAGCATGATAACAAGGAATTGGGGATGCCCGGACATAGATCTATTTGCCTCCCCTCACAACTGCCAACTACAGAGATTCTGCGCATGGAAAGTGGATGCTCTATCTTTCAGCTGGAAAAACCTAACAGTATATGCCTTTCCTCCGCTGCCTCTCCTCCCCAAGGTATTCCTAAAGGTCAGACAAGAGAAGCCAAAAATGATAATGATTGCCCCAGACTGGCCCCGCCAGCACTGGTACCCAATGCTCAGGAACTTGACTCAATGCCTAGCATGGGCATTACCTCAAATTCCTCACTTACTGACCCAACAAAACAATCGGATCCTGCACAGCCAACTCAGGATCTTAAATCTGACAGCATGGCGGATAATGTAACTCTTCAAAACACACCTCTCTCTAAAGCAGTGATGGATGTTATCTTGGAGGCCAGGAGGCCCAGTACCAGAAAATCTTATGCAGAAAAATGGAAGAGATTCTGTGCTTGGAACCAGGCACAAGGAATTAACATGACTGTTCCAAATATCCCTCAGATTTTACAATACTTAACTGAGATGCTGGACAAAGGCCTATCCTTTTCATCAATTAAGATTCATGCCTCTGCCATTTCAGCTCATTACAATACAGAGCCACCTATTTTTTCTCATTCTTTATTAAAGCAGTACCTCAGAGGAGCCAAAAACTTACAGCCTCCAAGGAGATCACCAATTCCTGCATGGGACCTCAATTATGTCTTGGAAAAACTCACTCTCCCTCCTTTCGAGCCAGCTGCTACAGCTGACATAAAATTTTTATCATGGAAAACAGCTCTCCTCTGCAAGATGGGTCTCAGAGCTACAGGCACTCATGGCTGTGGAACCTTTTATTATTTTTCATCCAGATAGGGTTTCTCTAAGGACAAACTCCACATTTATGCGTAAGGTAGTGTCCAATGTGGCCCTCAACCAAACTATTCATTTGCCTACCTTTTATCCAAACCCGCAGAATAAGGGTGAGAAACTTCTGCATTCTTTGTACATACACAGACAACTGCACTTCTACTTGGACAGAACCAAAGCTTTCAGAAAGACTGAGCAATTACTGGTAGCATATGCTGCAGGATCACAAGGAAAGACTATCTCAAAGCAGACTATTTCCAAGTGGATAGGTCACTGCATTCGTTTATGCTATTCTCAACATGGCAAATCAGTGCCTAAGGATATTAGGCCACATTCAACCAGAGCAGCAGCCACTTCAGCAGCCTTCCTCACAGGAGTGCCAACCAAAGAAATTTTAGAGGCTGCAACCTGGAGTTCAGTGCACACCTTTACAAAGCACTACCACTTACCACTCTACTCTAAATCCAGGGCAGGCTTTGCCACTGCAGTCCTGCGGGGCCTCATAGCCGCTCCTAATTCTATTTAGCTCCAGCCTCCCAACCTTAGCTTTGGGATTCAACCCAATTGTAATGACTGCAACAGTGCAACACGATGAACATAGTACAGTTGTGTACTTACCATAAATGTAGATGTTCGAGTGTATTCACTGTTGCAGTCCAGGTTACCCACCCACCATCCCCCTTTTCTTTGCTGGACCGTATCTGTACTTCTCTATTCTATACAACCTATGTAGTGTATTTGTTTGCAGATGAAGGAAACTTGTTACTTGTGGCATGCATGCTTTATAGACATATTGTTAGCCTACTTTTGTGGGGGCACCTGACATCTGGGGCAAGAAAAAATGAAGAAAATGGCGTCGGCTGCATCTTTTATACCCCTGGCGCACTGACGTAAGGGAGGAGGTGACAGCAACCGACGCCGCACCTAGACTTTGGAATTCAGGCCGACTGCGGGTAGCCTGCCAGCAGGATAACCCAATTGTAATGACTGCAACAGTGAATACACTCGAACATCTACATTTATGGTAGGTACACAACTGTACTTTCTTCTGACCCCCTATTTAGTTGAAGACCTTGTTGTACACTCAGCAACAGCAACTGACTACTATGGGACTGTGAGACATACGAAAGACACAAAGTTGTAGTTATTAATAATACTAGACCAGCCACTAGTCTAAGCTATGACAGGAAATGTCTGCTACATAAACAAGACTTGTAACTTCTACAAGACTACCAGTAAGAAAATGCCTTGGACTTTGCTATATTGTCTTGCCTGCAAATCTCTGGGTCATTTAAGGCATAGTGACCCTGTCATAGCCTACTGTGGGGCCCCCTAGAGGACCGGAGCCCTTTTGGACAAAATTGGCCCAAATGGCCTAAGGCCACCCCTCTGTAAGTTACAGTTACTGTTGACATTACAGTCTGAATTCAGGGTAAACTCACTATAAAATCATGTATTACCATATCAAAAAACATTTGTTGCCCTTCAGTAAACCTTATTTGTGTCTGCTATTGGTTGTACAGAGAGAAAAGTTCTTAAGTCCTATAAAAATCAATATCCAGGTTCAAACTACTGACTGGCAGACTGAACAATTGAATTAACTTGATTTTCATTGTTCCTGTTTCCAAAAGTGCACAGAAATATCTTTAAAGAACCATAACTGACATGTCTGTTGAAGAATGATCAGACTGGGGAAAAAAACACTCCCACTGGCTTGTCAGACATTTTGAGTGTAACTCTGTCTGTGGGCATTCATACTGTTTCTGACTTGCCTGTCTCTCATGTATAACCTGTCTCTGGACATTTTGTGCATTTAATTAGATATAACACGTTTTTAGAAGTGAATGTAAACGAAACCTGTACTTTGAAACTACTGATGTTATGTTGTCCATCTCGCCTTCGTTCTTGCTGTTTGGGTTCGGAGCCGATCCTCGGCTCCGACTCGGCCATCTTCTATAGCTCGAGAGCTGCTTACTGGCTCGAGGCTACCCCTTATCCCAGCATGCCCAGCGTCAGCTACCCAGATCTCATTTGCCACTTCAGCTGCGAGGTTGCTTCCTTACTGGCTCAGGCTTAGTATAGTTTTTTCTCTTAATATATTTTTGTTTATTCTTGACATTTTGTCAAGTATTTGTCAATTGTTTGTCTAGATAATATTCCTTTATCCCTTATCGCTTTCTTGTGTATTTTAGCTTTGTTGGCCATCGCTCCATAACTCGCAGGCCTTCTGTTTCCCTTGAACTCGTTTAAATTAGAGAGTCCCCCCTTACGATAGCCATTTAAATTAGAGGCTTTCCTTTCCGTTCCTTAACTGTAAAAAAAAAAAAAAGAAGTCTATTTGTTTCTTGTTTTTTGTAGTATAGCTTTTATTGTTGTGGTTGTTGTTACTATAATGTCTAAAGATACCAAGGTATCTGGCTTCAAAAAGTGTGACTCATACTATCAGAAAATGTCTCTGACAGATGGGCACACTAGTTGTGTATATTGTTTGGGCGCTGTTCACCTGCAGGACTCCTGTTCTATATGTCACGCTTTTAGTCCAAGGGTCCTGCAGGAGTGCAAATACAAATTAATCCTTCGGGGATTATTGAAGCCTCAGGATTCTCCAGCTAAAAGTACTCAGCCAGAGAAATCCCCTAAGTCTGTCAAGCCGTCGGCTCCACCTTCAGAGCTGACTCTTTTAATTGACCAACCAAGTATGTCGGTGCCGGCTGGCACCGACAAGACAACTCCTCCGTCGGCTCCATCTGCTATTTCGGAGCCGTCTTGGAGCCATAAGAGACTGAGGTCTCCGTCCTTGGAGTCCATCCACTCAGCACCTCAGTCAGCTTTGTTACAGAGTGAACGTAGCCATCATTCTTCCCACTCCTCTCGATCCTCTAGGTTATCGGATCATGATGCGGAAACAGTAGTAAGTAGGTTGCTTAAGTCACAGGCACTGGCAAAAATTTTGTTCAGCCCACCTCAACAGGTATCAGCTCCAACTGCCTCTATTTCTGTTCCTTCTCCGACTACATTTAGCTCGGAGCCGGAGACCATGGATCCGCAGGTAGTAGAATCATCGACGCTGATCATCATCTCTCCTTCGGTTCTGACGTTGGCTCCAATTACCTCGATTATACCTTCTATCGAGGGATCTGGGTGCCGAGGCTCTCTCATCGGCTCCGAGGGGGGAAGTGGCATCATACCCTTGTCTGACCCCATTCTCACCCTCGGAGCTTCGGTGCAGGTGAGCTCGGCTCCAACATCGGCCTCAGAGCCATCACCCTCGATGCGGAGAAAGACTCCTGTTTCTTCGGAGCCACTTTCTCTGCCTAGAGCTCGGGATGCCTTCGAAGTCATGTGGACTGTGCTGTCCCCCGAAACAGCTCTACTGCCAACTCCATCGGCTCCTCCCCCTGTGGTGTCTGTTCCAACCTCAACTCCTCCTCCAGACCCCAAGTGTAGGGAACCTATGCCCCAGGACACCCCATTGGGTGATCTCTCTTCTTCCGAAGCCTCCCCTGATCACTCGGAGGAGCCTCCCTGGAAGAAGAAGTGCAAGAGGAAGCACATAGACTCCCCTGAGTCTGTCACTTCAGATACAGACATGGATGAAATGCTTAGACAAAGGAGGGACTGGACTTCCCTAGCCCCTACCGAGGACGAGTCTGTATACCTGGACGCATTCGGTTCCCGACCTTCCACCTCCTGGGTATCTCCTCCTTTGGATCCACTCATGTCTGTAGTGGCTTGAAAGGCTTGGTCAGCGCCAGATTCTGTGGAACCTACTCCGAGGAGACCAAACTAATTTATTACAGTCCCCCAGGACAAGCAATTCCTCTCCAAAGGTGTGCCCGTTGATGCTATGGTGGTAGCAGCAGCCACCAAGAAAGAGTTAGCAGAAACCTCTTCATCTGTTCATCCTCCAAACAAAGAGTCTCAGACAATGGACAGTTATGGAAAGCGAATGTTTGCTTCAGCGATCTTTTCAATGAGGTCCCTGAATTATCTATGCCATTTTACACATCTTCAAAGGGATCTCCTGAAAGAGCTTGGAGATACCCTTCAAGATCGTACAGCTGAGGGAGCACCAGCCAAAGTAGCTTCTCATCTTGTGACTCTTAATTCCATAGTCAGCTCCTCCATGAGGCTGATTTCCTATGCAGCTGATGAAGTGAGCAGAGCCGCAGGGACAGGTGTGGCTCTCAGGAGACATGCTTGGATGCGGCTGTGTCAGTTTGTGGAACCCTTTCGAGCGTCCTTCACCAATGCTCTTTTTGATGGCTCCTTTCTCTTTGGGCCTCAGGTGAAAGACACGTTGATCAGGTGTGAGCAGGAAGGCAAGACTTTCTCTGCCATGGGAGTCCATTTTTCCACTCCTTCCAGACCTTATCCCAAGGGTCAGAAGAGCGGAAAGATGTGGTTCCGAAAATCCCAGGGACCCTTGCCTGACACACATGGTGATTTTTTTCCCCAGGGGCAGAGGGGGAAACAACAATAACAGACGCCGCCCTCGTGGCAGAGGGGGACCGCAAAACCAGGGTGACAGAGAAACCTTCTCTGCCAAACCCTTCCAGCATCCCTGAAGGGTTGCCCGACTGCTCACCTCTGGAGGCAGTCGGGGGAAGACTTTACCTGTACCCAAAAGCCTGGCAAAATATAACAAGAGACAGATGGGTACTATCCATCATATCCGGAGGTTACAAAATTCCCTTCCATCAAACCCCCATAGAATCAAAAAAGCCCATCCCAGATGTCCCACCCAATCTAAGGGATCAAGCAGTCACAGAAGTTTCAAGACTGCTAGAAAAAAGAGCCATTCAAAAATTCCCCACAGAACAACTAGGATCCGGAACTTACTCAAGATTCTTTTTAGTACCAAAAAAGACAAGGACTGGAGACCAATACTGGATCTCAGCAGATTGAACAAATCTGTACAAAAAGAAAAGTTCCAGATGGTGACACTGCAGTCCATTTTCCCTTTTCTGGGTCAGGACAATTGGATGTGCTCTATAGATCTTCAGGACACGTACTACCATATCAAGATGGACAGACGCTCCAGGAGATTTCTTTGCTTCCAGGTAGGGGCCAGTCATTACCAGTTCAGAGCTCTGCCCTTTGGTCTCACCTCAGCCCTCAGGGTGTTCACCAAGTGTATGGCAGTAGTCACGGCTCACCTGAGGCGTCAAGGATTCCATGTGTTTCCCTATCTAGACGACTGGCTCCTGACTGCTACCACCAGGCGTCAACTCTCAGCGGCACGGGATTATACAGTCACATCATGCACTCAACTAGGCATTACAGTAAATTTTTAAAAATCTGCTTTGTTGCCCTGTCAGTCTATCACATACATAGGAGCAGAAGTAAACACAAAAGAAATGTTTGCAAGATTACCACAGGAAAGAGTTTCCACTATTCATCAACAAGTGTTAATTCTAATGCAGAGCAAAAGGGTTCAGGTCAGACATGTCCTCCAAGCTCTAGGCTCCATGGCAGCTGCCATTCTTCTTGTCCCATTAGTGCGTTTCCACATGAGAATCCTTCAGTGGCTTCTTTTGACGCAGTGGTCTTTCCAGGAACTAACCATGTTTCACATGATCCTGCAAAAGGCACCTTTCTTGGTGGATGGTCTCCTCACTAGTAATTCAGGGCAGACCTTTCATACAACCCCCTCCGGTAGCCACAGTGACCACGGATGCCTCCCTGATAGGGTGAGGGGAGGGCATTATCTAGGCAGGACAGTCCAAAGCACTTGGCAACCTCACAAGTACCATCTGCATATCAATGTCCTAGAAATGAGAGCGGTTCTCCTAGCGTTGTAAGCCCTTCAAGACTCTCTTCCTTCCGGGACCATTGCAATCCAAATGGACAACATGTCAGTGGTGTGGTACATCAACAAACAGGGCATGACCAGGTCTTACGCCTTGTGTCGAGAAGCACTCAGACTGTGGCAATGGGTGATTTCCTCCCAACATTTTCTGATAGCAACGCACATCCCTGGGAAATCCAACATCATTGTGGACAGGCTCAAGCAGAGCTATCCTCATGCCTCACGAGTGGTCTCTGAATCAGGAAGTTGCGGATCTTATCTTCCACAAATGGCAACAGCCTTGCTGCGACCTATTTGCCACTCCTCTCAACAACAAATGCAGCAGCTACTTCTCCGTACTTCCTCTTCCAGGTCATATACCCAGAGATGCTCTATTCCACGATTGCACTCAGGGACTCCTTTATGCTTTTCCTCCTTTTCCCCGAATTCCAAGACTCATAGGTTCATAGGTTCATAGGTTCATACTAGGCTATCTGCCCAAGGGCATTTATAAGCCTAGCCCATAGTTATGTGGCTTTCGCCACCCCTTTAGTTTGAATAAAAACTATGCCTATCATTTTTCTGTGCCTCTGTCAAGCAGTGACACTGAAGTAATCCCTGGGGTATATCTGCGATCTCCCATCCATTGGTCAAGATTCCTCTTGAACAAGGCCAGCGAGGTGCTCTGCCTCACATGTACCGGGATTTTATTCCACAGCATAGGGAGTCTCTGGGTGATGAATCTGTCCCTCCAGCATGTTCTGTTTATAACCGTGTCAAGGTTTAAGTCTCCGCCCTTGTGGTTCTGAGGGATCTAGATTTTTGAGGTGAAGCATATTCATCAAATCTGGGTTTGACATGGCCTTATATGTCAGGCACAGGTCACCTCTGAGCAAGCGGTATGAGACTGAATAGAGCTGGAGTTCTTTCAGTCGGGCAGCATAAGACATATTTTGAGACCCTTTATCCTTTTGGTGAGGAACTTTTGGGGCCTTTCAAGCTGCAGCAGGTGTCTGGTCAGATACATTCCGAACGGGCATTGTACTCAATCATAGGTCTAATGAGTGATGAGTACAGGGGACGATGACCTCCCTTGATCTAGATGTGAATCCCTTCATGATCAGGTGGGCGATATAGAAGGTTTTCCTAACTACTTTAGCAACATGAGTGTCAAACGAAAGGCTACTGTCAACTTGGGTCCCCAGATCCCTGATGACTTTTTCTGTGCTCAGTGGATTGCCACCTATATGGTAGCTAGGGGTAACCTTGTTTTTCCCAAAGGGTATGACTATGCATTTTTTGGCGTTTAACTTCAGGCCATGGCTCTGGCACCAGTTATCCGTTTCTGTGAGGCCCTTCTGGAGGATATCTGTGTCAGATGTGTTTTCGACTATGGCGCCCAGTTTGCAGTCATCTGCAAACTTTGTCAGCCATAACTCATACAGAAAGCAAAATCATTGGGTTGCAAAATGATCCTCATTGCCCCATATTGGCCTCAACAGATATGGTTCCCGTTCCTACACCTCCATCTTCTGGATCAACCGTGTATTCTGGACCCGGTTCCAGATCTTCTGATTCACCAATCAGGCGGGTTGCACCAATCCCTTCAAACTCTCCAGCTCACAGCTTGGTTGCTCCACTTCCAACCTTAGCCAGGCTTTCCAATATCTCCCCAGCAGTCCGTGATATTATTGTTTCCTCACATAAGTCTACTACGAGGAAAACGTATGCTAGTAAATGGAAACGGTTTTCTTACTGGGCAGAATCTAGAAATTTGGATTCTTTCTCAGCCCCAGTCCATGAAATTCTTGAATTTCTAGCACAGCTTTTTCAGTCTGGTGCGGCTTCCACTACCATTAGAGTACAACTAGCTGCCATTTCTAATTTTCATATCGGTATGTTTAATTCTAGCATAATGTCTCATAAGCTCTGCAAGGCTTTTATGAAAGGAACATCACTTCTTAGACCCCCAGTTAGAGATCCTCCTCCTTGGGATCTCAATTTAGTTTTAGCTTCCTTAATTTTGCCTCCCTTTGAATCGGCAGCATCATGTTCTTTAAAGTTTTTTTCTTGGAAGACACTTTTTCTGGTTGCTATCACTTCAGCTAGACGTGTCTCAGAACTTCAAGCACTATGTGTTCGTCCTCCTTACCTGGTGTTTCACAAGGACAGAGTTTCTCTGAGGAACAATCCATCCTTTATTCCTAAAGTCTGCTCAGAGAACAATATAAATTAATCCATAGAGTTCCCAGTTTTCTTTCCTAATCACAGCAACAAGGCAGAATACAAGCTCCACCAATTTGATGTACACAGACAATTGCGTTTTTACCTCCATAGAACTAAGGAACTAAGAAAGTCAGACCAGTTATTTCTTTCTTATGCTTTCAACAAACAAGGCCTTCCAGTTTCTAAAGTGACCTTATCCAGATGGTTATCTGATACTATTACCTTTATTTATCAGTTACAAAATAAAGAGCTACCAGCTAAACCAAAAGGTCATTCCACTAGCGCATCAGCCACCTCTGTAGCTTTTCAGTCTAGGTTGCCCATAGACTCAATCTGTGCAGCTGCCACTTGGGCAAACCCTCACAGTTTTATCTCTCATTACAAGGGAGATGTGGTCTCCCGGAGCAGAGCTTCCTTTGGTTCTACTGTTCTGAAGAGTCTGTTCCAGTGAGCCACCCGGGATTTTAGGTGCTAGGGACGCTGTCCCAAACAGCAAGAACGAAGGCGAGATGGACAACTTAACATAAAGAAGTTATGTACCTACCATAACATTCCATGTTAGTTGTTTTCATCTCGCCTTCTTTCTTGCATCCCTCCCTCCTTCCCCCTTCCTAGAGGATTGTGAGGAGTCCCCTTTTGTTTTCACTGGCTGGGCATCTTTTATTACTTCATATGCCAAGTAATTTATAACCCTTTCCTTGTTTAGGTGTATTGGACAACCAGTTTTTAGGAACTGGTTACTCTACTTATGTCTAGTGTGCACTGTCACAAATGAGATATGGGTAACTGACGCTGGGCATGCTGGGATAAGGGGTGGCCTCAAGCCAGTAATCAGCTCTCGAGCTATAGAAGATGGCCGAGTCAGAGATGAGGATCGGCTCCGAACCCAAACAGCAAGAAGGAAGGCGAGATGAAGACAACTAACAAGGAATGTTATGGTAGGTACATAACTTCTTTTTCTGTGAGGTTGTTATGTTGGAAGCAGTACAAATCATCTGACATGTTTTACACCTTGGATGGTTCCAAGGTTTGTGCCATTTTGGACTATATTCTGTTCTAGTGTAAGTGTGCTTCTCAGAAGAACATTCATTGGATTTGGTGGCTGTTTAAATGACAGTAGTGGGAGTGCTTGAAAGTTTTTTTCTCAATTTGTCATCCTCACTGAACCTTGGCTGGAGGTTCCATATGATTTTGTAGGAGAGTTTAATTTCTTGATCATATGTTGTATGTCAGGAAGAAGGTTAGAGCTAGAAAATGTATCACAACAGCACTGAGAGATAATGCAGTCTCTCAGCAGAGATCATGGGGAAGTTCAGGTCTCTTCTACATTATGCATGCCATGGCAAACCAGAACAAATACTGAATGCATATAGTGAATCCATGAATGTAGACCAGAATCTATCCAACAAAGCTACCCTTGTTATAGAAGATTTTAATGCGTTAGAACATACAGCTTTTTTTTCTTATAGAAGTAATTTACATAGAATGGTTACCTGGTACAAATGAAGCAAGAAAAGGTTTAGAAAACTGCCTAAATTGTGATATATTGCACCTATTGCCTGTTGGAAAAGGATATCTTGCAAATTCATTTCTAGCACGTGGTACTGCTAGATCTTAGTTTTTTCAGACAAATAAATTGACTTTGATGTTATCTTTATTAAAACAAGAACCCTCCTCTCTTGCACTTAGAGTTGAAAAATAATAACTAATATTGCAGTGATCTTTGAAACATGATTTCAAAACAAGGACTAGATTATCTCGTTGGAAGGCAGTTTATAATTGCGGTGGAGTAAGTAACTCGAATACACAAAGCAGTGCATCTACACATGATATAGGAGATCTTGCAATTAAATAATTTTGCCAGTTTGCTAGCATTGTAAATATACATACACACTACCCACAAACAGCTCAGAATAAGAGCTTGATAAACATATATTTTTTTATATTCAGCTAGATGCCATTCATAAATAATACAGATGATGAGAATTTGCCAAAAATACAAAATTCTGTTGATAACAGAGTTAGGTTTATGAAAATGTTTGTCTTTTTCACTTGATAAAAATTTAAGTGAAGTTGTTTGAATGTGCAGATGTTCTTCGTGTTTCACTGTGGCAGTCATCACATTTAGGTTATCCCTGCCAGTGTAGCCCTCGGCTGGCCCAAATACCAGAGACTTGGTATTTCTGCGTCGGTTGCTGTCGCTTGAGGACTGATGTCAGGTCGTCAGTAGTATAAACTACTGTATAAAGTATAAATGGCTGATGCCATTACATCAGTCATGTTAAGTTGTCAATCTCGCCTTCATTCTTGCTGGATGGGTTCGGAGCCGACTCGGCACTTGCTTTAGCTCGAGAACTCCTTTTACCAGCTCGAGGCAACCCTATATCCCATGATGCAAGGCGGAACTACCTCAGATCTCGTTTGCCGCTTAGCGAAAGAGGTCTCCTTTGCCAGCTGAGGTAAGTTTTTTCTTTGTGAAATAAGAAAAAGATTAGTTAGGGGTTTATTTTTCCCTTTTAGTGTTAGTTTAGTCTGTAGTTAGTTACAGCCCACCCTATTCCCTTGTTTTCAAACTTTTTATAATCTTTAATCTAAAGTTTTTTAGTCAGGCCTAATTCCCCATTGGTTATTCCCTTCCTGTGTGTTTGTGTAAGGGATTAATTTGTGTGTTTGTTGGGATTGTTTGTGTTTCCATCCTCCTAGGATGTCAAAGGAAGGCAAGGTCTCAGGAGTGTGACCAGTGCTGTCAGAAAATGTCTCTGACAGACGGTCACACTTCTTGTGTTTATTGCCTGGGGCCTTTGCACCTGCAGGACTCCTGTGCTTTGTGTCATGCTTTTAGCCAGAGAGTCATGCAGGAAAGGAGGAATAAGCTCATCCTCCGTGGCTTACTTAAGCCAGAAGGTTCTCCTCTAAATCAGGGTCAGGAAAACCTCCTAAGCCACCGAGGCTCAGGCTACAGTGTCCAAGCCTCCTCCGGTGGCTCCGGCTCATCGAGCCGACATCGGCTCCGGCTGGAGCCGATACATCTTCTGTTCAAGTAGTGGGTTCGGCCGACCGCTCCGATACCCTGACTACTGTGCCTTGTCGGCTCCGGCTGGAGCCGACACTTTATCAGCATCGGAGCCGAGATATCCTCGGCTCCATCTGGAGTTCAAGGGACTTCGGCTCCGATGGCTTCGACCGTAAGAGATCTCGGTCCCCTTCTATACTGAGTATCCACTTGGCTCCGGGTCTCCTCTTTGTCGGAGCGGAGCCATCGGAGCCGATCTTCGAGATCTTCCAGGCTGTCTGACCACGATTTAGAGAGGGTGGTAAGCAGGCTGTTGAAGTCTCAGGCACTGGCCCAAATGCTCCATAGCCCGTCTCAACAGACTTCGGCTATAGCCCCAATCCTTGAACTTCCTCCTCCGACTCCACACCGGAGTTCGGAGCCGGAGCTTCTCGGGACAGCGACTGTTTCGATGCCGGAGCCGATACATCCTTCGGCTCCGTCGTCCTCGGCTCCGATCTCCTGCTTGAGACCTTCCTTGGAGGGATCCGGTCGTCGGATTTCCACTGTCAGCTCCGAGGGGGCTAGTGGCATCGGACCCTTGTCCGACCCCGCTTTCCCTCTCGGGGCTTCGGCTTTGGTAAGCTCGGCGCCGACATCGGCCTCGGAGCCTTCTCTCTTTGGAGCCGGCCATTCCTGTTTCTTTGGAGCGGGTGTGTTCCGGCCTCCCGGGGAGAGGAGCCTTTGAGGTGATGAGGAGTGTCCTGGCCTCTGAGCCTGGTCAACGGTCCATCCCTGTAGCTCCTCCCTCTTCAGTGCCTGCAGATGCCTCTTGCCAACCTCTTGCTCACAGGCCCAGGGATCCATCGCCCCAGGTTTCCCCACTGGGAATTTCCTCCTCTTCCGAGGTTTCTCCTGATCCTGCAGGGGAACCCCTCGGAAGAGGACGTAAGAGGAAACACACAGACTCCCCTGAGTCTGCTACATCTGATACCGACTTAGATGAGTCGGAGGGTTCCCCACAGTCCCCCTCTGAGGATGTCTCCTTTTCAGACATCCTTGAGCTCCTCAAACAGAGGGGGAATTGGCCCTCCATTGACCCCTCCGAGGATGAGTCGGTATACCTAGAGGCTTTTGGATCCCGACCCTCCACCTCCTGGGTGTCTCCGCCTTCGACCCACTTATGCAGGTAGTGGCTCGGAAGGCGTGGTAACTCCAGATTCTGTGGAACCTGTCCCCAGAAGACCATCCAAATTCATTACGGCCCCTTCGGATAAACAGTTCCTTTCCAAAGGTGTCTCTGTGGATGCAATGGTGGTGGCGGCCACTAAGAAGGAACTGGCGGATCCTTCAGTACCTGTCCATCCTCCTAACAAGGATTCTAGGACCATGGACAGGTATGGAAAGCGGATGTTTTCTTCAGCGACCTTTGCTATGCGTTCGCTGAATTATCTTTGTCACTTCACCAGGCTTCAACGAGATATTCTCAAAGAACTGGGTGAAGTAGTCCAGGATCCTTCTGCTGCTGGGGCTCAGGAAAAGATTGCCTCACAGCTTGCTATCCTGAATTCCATATCTAACTCCTCCATGCGACTCATATCTTATGTGGCCGATGGAGCGAGCAGGGCCACAGGCACAGGAGTTGCTCTTAGACGCCAAGCCTGGATGCGGCTGTGTAATTTTGCGGACCCCATTAAGGCGTCCTTCACTAATACCCCCTTTGATGGTTCAGCTTTGTTCGGACCTCAGGTGAAGGATACCTTGACCAGGTGTGAGCAGGACGGTAAAACTCTTTCTGCCGTTGGAGTCCAATTTTCCACTCCTTCTAGACCATATCCCAAGGGTCAGAAGGGGGGGGAAGATGTGGTTCCGTAAAGCCCAAGGAGCTACACCGGACACACATGGTCAGTTTACCCCCAGAGGCAGAGGGGTAACAATAATAGACGCCCTAGAGGCAGGGGGTCCTCAGAACCAGGGCAACAGGGAGTCTCTTCCTGAGAAGCCTTTTCAGCATCCCTGAGGTGTTGCCCGACTGTCCACCCTTGGAGGCAGTCGGGGGAAGGATTTCACTGTACCCAGTAGCCTGGCAATCCCTATCCCAAGAGAAGTGGGTACAGTCGATTATATCCGAGGGTTACAAGATCCCTTCGAAAGGTTTCCCGTACCTCTACAATCCCTTCCAGACATCTCACCCGGTCAAAGGGATTTGGCAGAACAGGAGGTTTCAAAACTCCTAGAAAAAAGAGCCGTCCAGACAGTGCCTACAGACCAAGTAGGATCCGGCGTCTACTCAAGATTCTTTTTGGTCCCCAAAAGGACGGGAGATTGGAGACCAATATTAGACTTGAGCAATCTGAACAGATTTGTCAAGAAGGCAAGATTCCGGATGGTCACGCTTCAGTCCATTTTGCCCTTTCTGGGCAAGGACAACTGGATGTGCTCTATAGACCTTCAGGATGCGTACTATCACATAAAGATTCACAGACGCTCCAGAAGGTTTCTCTGCTTTCGGCTAGGGACCAGTCATTACCAATTCAGAGCACTGCCCTTTGGCCTCACTTCAGCCCCCAGAGTGTTTACCAAATGCATGGCAGTGGTCACAGCTCACCTGAGACGTCTAGGATTCCAGGTGTTTCCTTATTTGGACGACTGGCTCCTCTCCGCCACCACCAAGTGTCAGCTTCTTCAGTCCAGAGACTACACCCTACAGCTTTGCAGGAAATTGGGAATTTCAGTAAATTTCGAAAAATCTTCTCTGCTGCCTTGGCAATCTATCACCTTTATAGGCGCAGAATTAAACAACGTCAAAATGTTAGCCAGACTAACAGATCAAAGAATTCTGGACATCCAAAAATTTGTTCGGCTTCTGTTACAAAGCAACAAGATCAAAGCCAGATTTGTCCTGAAGGTTCTAGGTCTTATGGCTGCGGCCATTGTTCTTCTACCACTGGCTCGCTTCCACATGCGTCTCCTGCAGTGGATGTTATTCACGCAGTGGTCGTACCACAATCTTCCGACGAGACACGAAATCTTAGTCACACAGTCGTGCAGGGCTCATCTGGGCTGGTGGATAGCTTCCCCTCTTCTTCATCAGGGCCGACCCTTTATTCCCCCTCCTCCAGTTGCCACAGTCACTACGGATGCCTCTCTGATCGGGTGGGGGGGGGCATTATCAGGGCAGGTGGTCCACGGGACGTGGCAACCCATGGAATACCATCTGCACATAAATGTCCTGGAGATGAGAGCAGTGCTTTTAACGTTGCAAGCCCTCGACGACTTTCTTCCCACGGGGACTATTGCAATACAAACGGACAACATGTCCGTGGTCTGGTACATCAACAAACAGGGCGGAACCAGGTCCTATCCGTTATGTCGAGAAGCTCTCAGACTTTGGCAATGGGCGATCTCTTCTCAGCGGTTTCTGATAGCAACGCACATCCCTGGCAGGTCCAACCTATTGGCGGACAGGCTGAGCAGATCTATTCTGATGCCTCACGAGTGGTCTCTCAATCAATCTGTAGTGGATCAGATTTTTCTGAAGTGGGGCACTCCTTGTTGCGATCTTTTCGCTACCCCTCAAAACAACAAGTGCCCAGACTATTTCACTCTATTTCCCCTTCCAGGTCAACCCCTGAGAGACTCTCTAACCCAGGATTGGCCTCGGGGACTTCTTTATGCTTTTCCTCCCTTTCCCTTGATTCCACAAGTCATTCAGAAAGCCACCGTTTTGAGAGCCAAATTGATCCTCATTGCTCCATATTGGCCTCGACAAATTTGGTTTCCGTCTCTGCATCGTCACCTTCTGGTGCAGCCCTGGCATCTGGACCCAGTTCCGGATCTTTTGATCCACCAGTCGGGTCAGCAGCACCGGGCCATTCATTCTCTCAACCTCACTGCTTGGTTGCTCCACTTCCTTCCCTAGCCAGGCTTCCAATGATTTCTGACTCAGTCAGAGACATTTTAGTGTCTTCTTTGAAGTCGTCCACTAGGACTATTTATGCTAGCAAGTGGTGACGTTTTTCGATTTGGGCAAACTCCAGAAATATTGATCCTTTTACTGCTCCCATATATTCTGTTTTAGATTTCCTGGCGGAGGTTTTTCATTCAGGATCCTCGTCATCTACAGTCAAAGTACAACTGGCTGCTATTTCCAAGTATCATGTTGGCTTGCATGACAATAACATTATGTCTCATAGATTATGCAAGGCCTTTTTGAGAGGAGTTTTTCTCCTAAAACCACCTATAAAGCATCCTCCTCCGCAATGGGATCTAAACTTAATGTTGGCATCCTTGATACTACCTCCCTTCGAACCGTCTGCTTCATGTTCTTTGAAGTTATTGACTTGGAAAACTATATTTTACTGGCTGTCACTTCTGCAAGAAGGGTTTCGAGATTCAAGCTCTCTGCATTCGTTCACCTTATTTGGTTTTCATAAGGACAGGGTATCGTTAAGAACTAACCCTTCCTTTCTCCCCAAGGTTGTATCTCAAACCAATATTAACCAATCTATAGATCTACCAGTCTTTTTCCCTAACTATTCCGACAGAGCTGAACAGAAACTGCATTTTTGGATGTCCATCGTCAGCTCAGGTACTACTTGCATAGAACTAAACAAATTAGAAAATCGGACCAATTGTTTGTTTCCTATGCAGAAAACAGGATAGGTCTTCCAGTTTCTAAAGTGACCTTATCCAGATGGTTGACTTCCACCATTTCCTATGTGTACTCTCTCAGAGGCAAACAACTATCTTCTAAGCCAAAAGCACACTTTCGACCGGGAGTCTATCCACTTCTGCAGCCTTTCAGGATAGACTACCCATTGATACCATTTGTGCAGCGGCTACTTGGGCCACGCCTCATACCTTTGTCTCTCATTACAAGTTGGATTTGGCCTCCAGAGATAGGGCCAGTTTTGGTTCCACAGTTCTCAAGAGTCTGTTCCATTGAGCCACCGGGATACAGGTGCTAGGACGCGGTCCCATCCAGCAAGAATGAAGGCGAGATTGACAACTTAACATTTAGAAGTTATGTACCTACCATAACGTTCCATGTTAGTTGTCTTCTCGCTTCTTTCTTCGCCTCCCTCCTTCCCCCTGGCCTGGACAGATCTTGGAGAGTTCCTATTAGATTGTTTCCTCCGGTACGTTGTTATGAGGATTTCTTTTAGGAACCATTGTTCCTAATTCTGTTAGGATAGTCTTTAGCAGGGTAAGTTAGCTGCCAAACGAGATCTGAGGTAGTTCCGCCTTGCATCATGGGATATAGGGTTGCCTCGAGCTGGTAAAAGGAGTTCTCGAGCTAAAGCAAGTGCCGAGTCGGAGCCGAGTATCGGCTCCGAACCCATCCAGCAAGAAAGAAGGCGAGAGAAGACAACTAACATGGAACGTTATGGTAGGTACATAACTTCTAATTTCTTGCCGTGGAGCCCGAAGCAGAAGCAGTTTGCATGAGTGCTGGTCAGCCTCTATCTGAGTTTTCGTCTCCGAATTGAAGTTGAAGTCTTCTAAAGCTAAGTACCCTGTTAAGGATCCTTTTTTCTTGCACTAACTGATGTCAGAAAAAGTTAATAATTGTCTCGCCTGTGGAAAGCAAATACCACACAGAGACTTCCATTCTTACTGCATCACTTGTTTAGGCACAGACCACGACGTCCCCCGTTGTCGCTTCTGTGCTTTGTTCAATGGCAGAACTATCCATCATCGGGCCCTTATTGTAGCCAGATATTTTCGTCTACAGTCCTCGAATTCCAATATGGCTTTGGTAGCCATCCAACAGCAGATCTTCTGAAAAAACGTAAAGATAAAGACAGAGACAGACCGCACAGGTCTAAACCTTCCTTCGACACTTCCGTTAAGCTAGTCGTCAGTTCTCCGGTACTCAGTGAGGTGCTTTTGCAGCCCCTGATGCTGCTTCAGTTGATTCGCGGAAGCCAGGCTACCCCTCAAAAAGGGAAAGAGATCTGTCCCCTGTAGTTTTGTCTGAACAAGAGTCAGATGAATCTGATGCATCTGACTATGAAGACATGCAACCCCTCTCCACTTATGAGGATTCTGATGCAGAAGACTCCATTACTTCAGCCTCTCCCCCAGAGGATTTTTCCTTTTGGGAAACCTTGCATACTTTAAGGGAGCATTTCTAATGGGAGAGTCAGGACTACCCTCATTCTAAAAAGAGACTCAAGGAATTCCTAGATCTTTCCTAACACAGACCCCTTGGCCACCCCCCCCCCCCAGTCCTGGATGTTGTGGAGGATGTTTTCCTTGAATCAAGCTTGACTCCTGATGCCTTAGCTCCTGCTCCCAGAAAACCAGACAGGTACTATAGAGTCCCTGACTCACACAAATATATTTTTTAGAAATCCAACAGCTGACTCTGAGATCATTTGTCAAGGGCCAAAAGGGATTAAAGCAGCCTCTGCTAAGAATCCCACCCACTCAGACAGGGATTCCCGAGCATTGGACAGATGGGGTAAAAAAGTTTACACCTCAGGTACTCTTGCTATCAGTGGACTAAATTGTCAGTTCCATATGCTGAAATATTAGTAACATACCTTGGAACTCCTTAAACAAAAAATGTCTTCCTTTCCTGCTTGGGCAGAATCTAAAGATTTACAAGACTTAATGCATTCTGCAAGTCAAGTAACTAAACACACTTTGCACTGTGGTTTTAATGCCCTAGAAGCTTCTTGCAGGGCAGCAGTCACTGGTTCTGTCATTAGAAGAAATGCATGGCTTAAGGAACAACCCCTGCCAGACCATGTCAAATCTAAATTGTTGGATGTCCCCTTGCACAAAGATAACTTATTTGGCACTAAGGCAGAAGAGGTCTTAAAAAAAGATGGAATTAAAAGCAAAATCTATGCAAACAGTTAAGGATTTCTTACAGATCCAGCCCCTTTGGTTCAGCAGGCATTGTCCCTATAAGCACTGGTCCTTTCCTGCTCTGAGTAAACCGACCCAGCCTAGGCCCCGTGGAAACAGACCCCCTCAGACAGCAGCCTCAGGGAATGCAGAGATCTAAGCCGTGGACTACTTCCACTTCAAAACCAGGGAGTTCTAAGCCACCCCCTTATGGTAAGAACTCACAATGACTCACCTTCTCTACCCCCCCCCTCTGCCCACCTTAACTTACCCCTAAGAGGAAAACTCTCCTTTCACTCAAGCAACTGGGCCACCATTACCAAGGACCAATGGGTTCTGAACATTGTGTCTCAGGAATACAAATTTCCCTTCCACACCCTTCCAACCCCAAAAGGGTTCCCAGATCTACCTCCAAATCAGTGGGCAGAGGCTCAAAATCAAATCCTTTCCCTGCTCTCTAAGAGGGCAGTAGAGCACGTTCCTTCAGAACAGATAGGCCAGGGCTTCTACTCCAGACTTTTTCTGGTTCCCAGAAAAGAGGGCAGCTGGCACCTCTATCCATTCAAAACACCTTCCTGGTGATCCCAAAATTCAAAACGCTCACCCTCCAGCAGCTGCTACTCATGCTCTCCAAGGACACTTGGCTAGCCACCCTAGATCTAAAAGAGGCCTGCCTCCACATTCCCATCAGGGAATCATGCAGGAAATACCTACGCTTCAGGATCTCAACACTTTCAGTTCTCTGCACTTCCCTTTGGTTTATCTACTGCTGCCAGAGTTTTCACAAAATGTCTGGCTCCGGCCATTGCCTTCTGCAGACAAAGAAATATTCAAATCTACCCATACTTAGACGACTGCCTTATTCAGGCAGACAGCCAGGAACAGCTGTTCAAGCACCTGGCCTTTGTAAAGATCCTACTAACCTCCCTAGGGTACACTATCAGTGAAATGAAATCCAAACAAGTGCCCACCCAAAGGATAATATTCCTGGGAGCAAGTCTGGACACAGCATCCCAGATGGCATACATTACACCAGAGAAACAAATTTTCCTGACATCCTACTTCTCTCATCTAGCCACCAGGGCCCAGCTATCAGCAAGGAAGATCCTGCTAGCTCTGGGGTTCATGGCATCTTGCATACTACTCATTCCATATGCCAGACTGCATATGAGGAAACTTCAGTGGTACCTAAAGACCTTTTGGTGTCAGCACTCTCAAGACCTGGAAACTATTCTACCTATAATTCCTTGCCTCAGAAAGGATTTTCTTTGGTGGACAACAGTATGCTCCCACAACAAGGGACTGCCCTTCTCCCCACCCCCACCGCCCAGACCCTCACCACAGACATGTCAGACTATGCTTGGGGTGCACACCTGGATGGCAGGTGCATACAGCGTCAATGGAGCGCACAGCAAATCCCTCTGCACATCAATCAAAAAGAGATGATGGCTGTGCAGCACTCCTTGATAGCTTTCGAACACCTTCTCTCTCCAGGGGTTCTCCTGATCAAAACAGACAACACCATTGTCATGTGGTACATCAACAAGCCGGGAGGGACTCACTCCTACCCTCTATGCAGGCTGTACATGGAACTTTGGCTCACAGCCTCTTCCGTGCAACTACACCTGTTAGCACAATTCCAACCAGGCTCTCTTAATTCTCTGGCAGATCAATTAAGCAGAAACATTCTGGACCTGCACTAGTGGCAACTCAACAGAAGTACCTTCACCCCAACAGCTCAGAAATGGGGAGCCCCGAAGGTCAACCTCTTTGCCTCCCACACCAACCATCAACTCAGTAAATTCTGCACCAGGGAGCATCACTCCATGGAAAGTGGATGCCCTGTCCTTCCCCTGGGTCAAGCTATCGGTCTATGCCTTTCCTCCCCTACCTCTCATCCCCAGGGTACTGCTCAAAATAAGGGAGGAAAAACTAAGGATCATTCTTATAGCTCCAGACTGGCCCCGACAGTACTGGTATCCCTTTCTGCGCAGCCTGTCACCACTGCCTCCATGGCATCTTCCTCAGATACCAAACCTCTTGACCCAGAGGGAAGGGGAATTCATGCATCCCCAATTGCAGATACTCAATTTGGCAGCTTGGCTTATTCCCTAACCCCAAACCAATCTGCATCCTCAGTACACAGGTTCTGGATGTTATCCATGAGGCCAGACATTCTAGCACCAGAAAGCCTTATGCAGATAAATGGAAAAGATTCTGCACCTGGATCCAGGTTAAGGGAGCCAATATGGCACAGCCCTCCATCCCTCTCGTCCTGGATTACTTAGCTGACCTACTACACAGTGGTCTGTCTTTCTCCTCTATAAAAATTCATGCCTCTGCTATTTCTGCTCATTTTCCCACTGAGCAGCCCCTTTTCTCACACCCTCTGATCAAACAATTCCTCAGAGGGCTAGCAACTTGAGGCCCCCCCCCCCCCCCAGAAGGGCACCAACACCAGCTTGGGACCTTAACTTTGTCTTGGAAAAGCCCACCCTGCCCCCTTTTGAACTAGCTTCTTCTGCAGAACTAACATTTCCCTCCTGGAAGACAGCATTCATTCTGGACATCACTTCAGCCAGAAGAGTCTTTGAGCTGCAAGCACTCATGGCTGTGGAACCCTTCATCATCTTTCATAAAGACATTGTATCCCTCAGAACTAACCCATCCTTCATGCCCAAGGTGATGTCCAGTGTGGCACTCAACCAATCCATTTATTTTCCTACCTTCTTAACTAATCCCCAGAACAAGGGGGAAAGGATTCTTCACTCTCTAAATGTACACAGACAGTTCAGATTCTATCTGGACAGGACTAAATCCTTCAGAAAGTCTGATCAGTTGCTGGTTAGCTTTGCTTCAGGGGCAGATAGCAAAGCATCTCCAAGCAAACCATTTCTAAATGGATAGCACACTGCATCCATTTCTGCTACAAATAGCATGGAAAGCCTCCCCCCAAGGGGGTCAGGACACACTCCATCAGAGCAGCCTCCACCTCTGCAGCTTTCCTCAGTGGAGTCCCCACCACGGATATGCTGGAGGCTGCCACGTGGACATCTGTTCACACTTTTACCAAGCATTACCATCTGCCTCTCTTCTCGAAATCCAGGGCAGGGTTTGCCTCTGCAGTCTTACAGGGTATCCTAGCCAGCCCCTAGTTTCCTTGACTGCCTCCACCCATTTCCTCAGCTTTGGGAATCTACCCAAATGTGATGACTGCAACAGTGAAACACAAAGAACATAGTACAGTTGTGTACACTTACCATAAATGTAAATGTTTGAGTGTATTCACTGTTGCAGTCCAGGTTTTCCTCCCTCCATCCCCCTTTCTCTTTTTGTTACCTTTCTTCCTTGTTGTTCTCCTTTCCTTACAAGGGGCATATTGGTATTTATTTTCCACTGGTGGGGTTCTTCCACCAGAAACTAGCCTCCTACTTGGGGGCTCCTGACAGGTTAGGGCAAGAAAAAGTGATGCAATGGTGTCGGCTGCCTTACTTTATACTACTGACGACCTGACATCAGTCCTCAAGCGACAGCAACCGACGCAGAAATACTAAGTGTCTGGTATTCTGGCCGGACGAGAACTACCCTGGCAGGGATAACCCAAATGTGATGACTGCAACAGTGATTACACTCGAACATCTACATTTATGGTAAGTGTACACAACTGTACTTTGTGGGCAGAATATATTTATCCTGTCAACAAATTTCAAAGGCAACAAAATATTTTTAGCAGTAATAAACCAGTGGCTGCAGGCAGCAGGGAATAAAAAAGTAAGATAATCTATTTATTTTGCTTTGGATCCACAGTTTAAGTATTATTTTTTTTTTTTAGATGATAAGCACACTAGTTAAAATTGCCTTTTTCGGTGAAACTCAGGAAATAATGACTCTGCACATTACCTTTCATTCCAGTGTAGACTACAAACCTAATTTTCTAGGTGCCTCATAGAGACATGTTTACCATTTCTTCACTTCCTTCCTTCCCTCCCCCTACCTACTACTTTAATCTTACTGTATTATTTATCCATCCTCTTCATCATCAAACTCCATTCTGTTCATGTTTTCTCAGTGCTGCACACCTGTTACTATCTACCTAGGTTCATAGGTTGGTACTAGGCTATCTGCCCTAGGGCCTATACAAGCCTAGCCATAACAATTCCCTGGCTATTTCTTCCCACACTGTTTACTTTCCTGGACCCCTCTCTAGCAAGACGTGACTGACGTGATCCCCGGGGTGAATTTTCTTTCTCCCATCCAATCGTCAAGGTTCCTTTTGAAGAGGGCCAAGGAGACGCTCTGCTTAACATGTATGGGCAGTCTATTCCAGAGTCTGGGAAGTCTCTGGGTCAGGAACCTATCCCTCCAGCATGTTTTGTTTATTGTGATGACAAGGTTTAGATCCCTGGAGCATGTGGCTCTGAGGGATTGGGATTTCTTTAAGTATAGCATGTCCAACAGCTCTGGGTTTGACATGGCCTTGTATGTTAAGCAGAGATCGCCTCTGAGTAGACGATATGCGACAGAGTATAGCTGGAGCTTTTTAAGGCAGTTAGCATAGGGCATCTGCTTTAGGCCTGTGATTCTTTTAGTGAGATATTTCTGTGGCCTTTCCTGGTGTTGCAGATGTCTTGAGAGGTACATACCAAATGGGGGGTTGTATTCTATAATGGGTCTAATGAGGGATGAGTACAGTGGGACAATGACCTCCTTTTTTCTGGATGAAAAGCCCTTAGTGATGAGGTGTGCCACATATAATGATTTCCTGACTGTCGTGCAATGTGGTTATTGAAGGTGAGACCACTGTCCACCTGTGTCCCTAAGTCTCTTATCACACTTTTGGTGTTTAGTGTACTGCCACCTATGTGGTAATTCACGGGTATATGTTTTTTCCCAAAGGGGATAACTATACAATGTTAAGTTGTCAATCTCGCCTTCATTCTTGCTGGATGGGTTCGGAGCCGATCCTCGGCTCCGACTCGGCCAATACTAAAAGCTCGAGAGCTAATTCCACCGGCTCGAGGCTCCCTTATATCCCACAATGCTAGGCGGTAACTACTCAGATCTCGTTTGCCGCTATAGCTACGAGGTGCTCTTCTTACCGGCTCAGGCACGTAAGTGAATTTTTACCTTTGAGGTAGTACTAATTCCCCTTTCTTTTCTTAGTTATATATATTGTTATTGTTTGTGTTAGTTTTTAGTTCTATCGACCCTTCTTTTTCGATTCCCACCCCTCTTGTTGTTGTTGTTCTAGGCCTTCGGCCTTTCCCTCACCCCAGTCCCTTTTTTCAGTCAGTGTTGCAGGGGCTTGTGTGCTTGTGTTTTTGGCTACTTTTCTTTAATTTCTTAAGTGTAGAGTGTCTGTGTGTGTGTTTGAGACAGCCCCTCTTCCTTAATGTCTAAGGATAAGGTCTCAGGCTTCAAGAAGTGTGACTCGTGCTGTCAGAAGATGTCTCTGACAGACGGTCCCACTTCTTGTGTGTACTGCCTGGGACTTGTGCACCTGCAGGACTCTTGTGCTGTCTGCCATGGTTTCAGCCCTCGAGTCCTGCAGGAGCGCAAAAACAAGCTCATCTTAAGGGGCTTGTTAAAGCCTGAAGGCCCCCGACTCAGTCTGGGTCGGGAAGCCTTCAAAACTTCAAAACAGTCGACTCCTGCTCTTGAGTCGACTGTGGAGAAGTCGGCAGCCGTCATCGGCTCCGGCGGAGCCGATGTTCTTAGGCTCAAACGTTACCTCGGCTCCAGCTGGAGCCGAGGCTGATAGTCTTCATCGGCTCGATACCATCATCGGAGCCACTGTCTAAAGAGGTCCAGATCCCCTCAAGCGGGTCTCTTCTTAAACCTCTTACGTTACCGGCTCGCTGGAGCCGGCTAGTAAGTCCCCATCGGCTCCGATACCATTATCGGAGCCATTTTACAGAAAGAGGTCCAGGTCCCTCCATCGGATCTGTGCACTGGTGCCAGGTTCCCTCTCCTTCGGAGCGGAGTCACAAACCCATTCCTCTCGGTCTTCCAGGTTGTCAGACCATGATTTGCAGAGGGTGGTGAGTAGACTTCTTAAGTCCGAGGCACTGGCCCAAATGCTCCATAGCCCGACTCATCAGTCATTGGCTATTCCGTCCCAGATTACATTCCTCCTCCGACTCTTCGAGTTCGAGCCAAGGCTTGTTGGAGCCATGACTGTCGGTGCCGGATCCGATACCTTCCATTTCGGCTCCGCTGCCTGCTCCGATCTCCTCTTTGGAGGGATCTCGGCGCCGACTTCCCTCGTCGGCTCCGAGGCGAGTGGCATCGGACCCTTGTCCGACCCGCTGTCCTCTCGGGCTTCGGCTGGTGAGTTCGGCTCCGACATCGCTTCGAGCCGCCTCTGTCGGTGCCGGAGGGGTCCTTGTCTCTTCGAGCGGGGCCTCGGGCCTTGCCTGACAGAGATGCCTTCGAGGTCATGCGGAGCGTGCTAGAACCAGGTTCTGCCCCTCAGTCGGCTCCTCAGCCCCTCCATCTGCAGTGCCTGCGGTGATTTCTACTCACCCCTTGTCTCACACCGCAGAGAACCAACTCCTCAAGATTCCCCATTGGGAATTTCCTCCTCTTCCGAGGTCTCTCCTGACCCTGCAGGAGATCCCCTAGGAAGAGGCAGTGCAAGAGGAAGCGCATTGACTCCCTGAGTCTATCACCTCTGACACTGACTTAGAGGAATCGAAGGGTCCCTCGTTCCCCTCTGAGGATGTCTCCTTTACGGACATCCTTGAAATCCTCAAACAGAGGGGAATTGGCCAGCCCTTAACCCTTCGGAGGATGAGTCAGTGTATCTTGAGGCGTTTGGTTCTCGCCCTTCTACCTCCTGGGTGTCCCTCCCTTTGACCCCCTTATGGAAGTGGTGGCAAGGAAGGCTTGGACGGCTCCTGACTCAGTGGAACCCACCCCGAGGAGACCATCCAAATTTATCACTGCCCCACAGACAAACAGTTTTTATCCAAAGGTGTCCCTGTTGATGCCATGGTGGTGGCTGCGGCCACAAAGAAGGAATTAGCTGATCCTTCGGTTCCTGTCCATCCTCCTAATAAAGAATCTAGGACCATGGACAGGTACGGCAAGCGGATGTTTTCGTCAGCGACCTTTTCAATGCGGTCGCTGAACTACTTATGCCACTTCACCCGTCTCCAAAGAGATTTACTCAAGGATATGGGTGAACTGATGAAGGATCCTACAGCTGAGGGGTTCAAAGACACAATGAACTCCCAGTTGGCAACCCTAAATTCAATCGTGAACTCCTCCATGCGGCTAGTCTCCTACGCAGCAGATGGAGCGAGTAGATCCGCAGGCACAGGAGTTGCCTTACGAAGGCACGCCTGGATGCGGCTATGTAACTTTGCGGACCCTTTCAAGGCGTCCTTCACCAATTCCCCTTTTGATGGATCATCTTTGTTTGGTCCTCAGGTGAAGGATTCATTAACCAGGTGCGAGGTGGAAGGTAAGACTCTCTCTGCCGTAGGAGTCCGTTTTTCCACCCCTTCTAGACCCTATCCCAAAGGTCAGAGGGGAGGAAAGATGTGGTTCCGAAAACAATCCCAGGGAGTCTCATCTGACGCGCAAGGCCGATTCCCCCCTAGAGGCAGAGGGGGGAATAATAATAGACGCCGCCCCAGAGGCAGAGGAGGTCCGCAAAACCAGGGTAGCAGAGAGGTGTTCTCTGACAAACCCTTTCAGCACCCCTGAGGGCTGCCCGCTGTCCGCCTCCGGAGGCAGTCGGGGGAAGATTATCGCTGTACCCAGAAGCCTGGCTTTCCCTAACTCAAGACAAATGGGTACAGTCGATCATATCCGAGGGTTACAAAATTCCCTTTATTCATATTCCAACCCAACCAAAAAGATCCCTTCCAGACGTTCCACCCAGTCTAAGGGAAAAAGCAGCATTAGAAGTGTCAAAGCTGCTGTCAAAAAGAGTCATCCAATCAGTCCCAGCAGACCAGCAAGGATCCGGAATCTACTCCAAATTCTTTTGGTACCAAAAAACAGGGGACTGGAGACCCATTCTGGATCTCAGCCACTTAAACAAGTTTGTCAAAAACAAAATTCCGGATGGTCACGCTACAGTCCATCCTACCCTTCTTGGGTCAGGACAATTGGATGTGCTCGATAGATCTTCAGGATGCGTACTATCACATCAAAATGAACCGACGCTCCAGGAGATATCTCCGCTTCAGGCTGGGAGACAATCACTACCAATTCAGGGCCCTGCCCTTTGGTCTCACTACAGCCCCCTGGGTGTTCACCAAATGCATGGCAGTGGTCACGGCTCACTTGAGGCGCCAGGGATTCCAGGTGTTTCCATATCTGGACGATTGGCTCCTTACTGCCACCACCAGACATCAGCTTCTCCTATCCAGGGATTTCACCATTCAAACCTGTCAAGCTCTAGGCATTTCAATAAATTTTGAAAAATCTGCCTTGTCGCCTTGTCGGTCTATTACTTTCATAGGCGCCAAATTAGATACACAGACCCTTTCAGCCACTGTCACAGAGTAGAGGGTTTTAGACATCCGGAACCAAGTATCCCTTCTATCGCAATTGGTCAAAGTCAAAGCCAGACTGGTATTGAAGGTACTAGGACTCATGGCAGCAGCTATTCCCCTTCTCCCCTTAGCTCGCTTTTACATGAGGATCCTCCAGTGGATGCTCTTTACCCAATGGTCCTTTCAACGACTCCCAATGTCCCACACCATACTGATAACTCAAGTATGCAAGAATCATCTGTCTTGGTGGGTCACGTCACCTCAACTTCTCCAAGGAAGACCCTTCACTCTCCCCCCTCCAGTTGCCACGTTGACAACAGATGCCTTCCTGATCGGGTGGGGGGGGCATTATCAGGGCAGGACAGTCCAGGGCACGTGGCAACTCTTCGAGTGCCACTTGCACATAAATGTCTTAGAGATGAGAGCAGTGCTTTTAGCGTTGCAAGCCTTTCACGACTCTCTTCCCAAAGGGACTATTGCAATTCAAATGGACAACATGTCCGTGGTGTGGTACATCAACAAACAAGGCGGAACCAGATCATACCCTTTATGTCGAGAAGCACTCAGACTTTGGCAATGGGCGATCTCTTCTCAGCGTTTTCTGATAGCGACGCATATTCCTGGGAAATCCAACGTCATTGCAGACAAGTTGAGCAGAGCAATTCTCATGCCACACGAGTGGTCTCTAAAGAAATCTATTCTAGAAGAGGTATTTCTAAGATGGGGCCATCCTTGCTGCGATCTTTTTGCTACTCCCCAAAACAGCAAGTGTCAAGACTTCTTCACTCTCTTCCCATTGCCAGGCCATCCCACCAGAGACGCTCTAGTCCACGATTGGCCCCGGGGACTTCTGTATGCCTTTCCCCCCTTTCCACTGATACCTCAACTAATTCAGAAAGCCTTCTTGAGAGTGACTATGATCCTCATTGCCCCTTACTGGTCTCGACAGATATGGTTCCCCTTTCTTCATCGCTACCTTTTGGAGCAGCCTTGGCATCTGGACCCAGTACCAGATCTGATTACCCATCAGTCGGGTCAGCTGCACCAATCTCTGTCTTCCCTAAACCTCACAGCGTGGTTTCTCCAATTCCTACCGTAGCCAGGCTTCCCTTAATATCTCGCTCGGTCCGAGATATCTTGATAGCCTCTCATAAATCCTCTACCCGGAGGATTTATACTAGTAAATGGAAACGTTTTCGCTTTGGGCATCATCGAAAAGCATTGATCCTTTTACTGCACCTATCCAGTCTATTTTAGACTTTCTAGCAGAACTTTTTCATTTAGGATCTTCTGCATCAACCATTAGAGTTCAGTTGGCTGCCATATCAAATTTTCATGTTGGTGTCTCAGAATCCAGCATCATGGCTCACAAACTCTGTAAAGCCTTCTTAAGAGGTGTATTTCTTCTCAAACCTCCAATCAAAGACCCTCCGCCTCAATGGGATTTAAACTTGGTTCTGGCATCTTTAATTCTTCCCCCCTTCGAACCAGCGGCTTCATGTTCTCTGAAATTGCTTTCTTGGAAGACACTTTTTCTGGTAGCTATAACTTCAGCGAAAAGAGTATCAGAACTCCATGCTCTATGCAGTCGCCTCCTTGCTTAGTTTTTCACAAAGACAGGGATCTCTCCGGACTAATCCATCCGTTTTACCAAAAATTTCTTCTCAAATTAACCTAAACCAGGTTATTGATCTCCCTGTTTTTTTCCCTAACTATTCAAATAGGTCAGAGCAAAAGCTGCATTTTTTAGATGTTCATCGCCAACTGAGATATTACTTAGACAGAACTAAACAACTCAGGAAATCTGATCAATTGTTTCTGTCATATGCAGAAGGAAGATTGGGCCTTCCAGTCACTAAAGTATCTCTGTCTAGATGGCTCACGTCTACAATTACTTTCATCTATGAGACCAGACATCAAAAATTACCCTCAAGACCTAGAGCTCATTCAACTAGGGCATTAGCTACATCCATAGCCTTTCAGGACAGGTTGCCAATAGACTCAATTTGTGCAGCAGCCACCTGGGCTTCTCCTCATACATTCATTTCACATTACAAATTGGACATGGTTTCCAGAAGCCATGCCAATTTTCGTTCCACTGTTCTCAAGAGTCTGTTCCGATAGGCCACCCGGGATAAGGTGCTAGGGACGCGGTCCCATCCAGCAAGAATGAAGGCGAGATTGACAACTTAACATTAAGAAGTTATGTACCTACCATAACGTTCCATGTTAGTTGTCTTGTTCTGGCCTTCTTTCTTAAGGCCCTCCCTTCTTCCCCCAAGCCTGGACAGACCGACCGGAATTCTTTTGTGTTTCTTCCTCTGAAAATTGTTACTCCATTCTTGGAGTATAGTATTGCTTGGTATAGCTACCAAACGAGATCTGAGTAGTTACCGCCTAGCATTGTGGGATATAGGGGAGCCTCGAGCCGGTGGAATTAGCTCTCGAGCTTTTAGTATTGGCCGAGTCGGAGCCGAGGATCGGCTCCGAACCCATCCAGCAAGAAAGAAGGCGAGAAGAAGACAACTAACATGGAACGTTATGGTAGGTACATAACTTCTTATTTCTTGGCATTGAGCCTGAGCCTATGGCTCTGGCACCAAGCATCTGTTTCTGTAAGGCCCTTTTGTAGAGTATCCACATCATTTGGGGATTCAGTAATGGCTCACAGTTTGCAGTCATCTGTGAACTTTGTTAGCCAGAGTCCCTTAGTGTTGGCCTGTACTTCAGAGAAGTAGATGCCAAACAAGAGCGGTCCCAGGACTGAACCCTGAGGTACTCCACTTGTCACTTGTCTGGAGCTGGATTTGGAGTCAGCTACTTTTACAGTGTGGGTTCTGTCAGTAAGCCAGTTGGCAACCCATCGAGTGACGTAGGGATTAATGCCCAGCTTAGTAAGTTTATCTATGATTCCAGAGTGGGGGATGGTGTCAAAGGCCTTGGCGAGGTCCAGATAGGCTGTGTGGACTGCCTTACCCTCATCCACAGCTCTGGAGACTGATTAGAAGAAGTCAGTCAGGTTCAGGAGACAAGATCGGCTCTTCACAAACCCAAACTGGGTGGGGTCCAGTGTTTGAAGGTTGCCAAAATCTTTGTTTATAAGTTCCATGATAATACATTCCACAGCCTTGCAGATTAGGCTCGTCAGACTGATGGGGCGGTAGTTCCCGGAATCCAAGAGGGATCCCCCTTGCGGAGTGGGATAACTGTAGCTGTGCACCACTCAGCCACCTTATCCGCATTAATCATTTTCAGTCTTGTTCTTTCCACTTTGTATCATCTGTTGTTGTCATTTACTCTGAATGCCTTCTTTCTCTGTTTATAAACAGAACTACCACCATATGAGTTTGTACCTTTATCTTTGCTAGTGCCTCCAGCCATACCTTGTCAGTTTTACATTTGTCTTCTGTATGTAAAACATACTTCCTCTGTCAACACATAGAAGCTTGCTGTCACAGTTCTAAGCTTGCAAGGTAACAGTGGGTGGAAATTGGTGCATATGACAGTGGGAAAAAGGGATAGCAACTAGAGGTTAACATACAAGAGGAAAAAGGAAAATATGAGTGAGGTGAAGAAGGGAGGGAAGACTTTTTTTGGGACAGATGTCCATTTTTTTAAATTAGTGAAGAATGGAAGCTGGGAAAGTATGCAAGGGAAGATGAAGGTATGATTAGAAGACAAGAGTCAGAAGCAGGTCAAACACACAAACATAACATAGACAAAGACAACAGTGGAGGTGCTGACACATTGAGGTGTGGGGGCAACAGTGAAGTGAGAGAGACACACAAAGAGTGGACACTGATGATGAAAAGGATTAGACAAAAAACGCAGGGCAGTGACACATAAGGAAGTAGAACACTGGGATAGAGGTTAGGGTGGGTATGGCCTTCTGTATCACACTAGTTGTGCAATACCCAGGTGGATATTAAACAGCACTTGACCATCCTCCCTACTCGGCCATGCCAGAGGTAGTGATCGCAGTAGCAGGCAGTGATGTGACTGTGCTAGTCACACGAGGAGCCTTTCTTGATGGCCAGTGTGGGCTTCTAGTCATTGGTCAGTCATAGCCCCCACCCCTTCCATCAATTTCCTGTGTGTTATATATCTTCCTGACCTGCCAACAGTGCCATCTGAGGGAACAAGAGTGCTCCCAGTCAGTGAAGCACTAAGGGCAGGAGAGATGACCTTTTGGCTTTCCCCACTGCACAAATCAGAGAAGCAGGCTGTGATACAAGTGGTAAAAATGCTAGGTATGGCTGGGCTTTGCTGGTGGATGGTAGACGTTGGCCATATCACTGGAACTGTCATGGCAGATGCTGTTCAAAAGGGAAAAAAATGGACAGAAAGAATTGCAAACAAGAAGTAATTATAAAAGAAAGCATAGTGACGACGGAAGGAAGGGGAGAGAGGAAAAAAAATAGTGTAACATATGGGCCTAGTTCTTTCTTCATCTAAAAAAGTAGTGTGTTTCAGCACATATCTGTCATGGTCATTGACCTCCCACAGATGAGCAGTGCACTTTGCAGGTACTCATACAAGTGCATAAAATCAGTAAAGACTTGTAGCATGGCTTGGCTCAAAAGGCTCAATGCATAGAAACAACTGTTTAGTAACATTCATTAGGTGGTGCCCAAGTAGCATAACTGACATAATCAAAGTCTCTAATTTACAATATAAATCCCACCAACCCCCACATTTTATTATGCAAGATTACTTGTGACAGTCTCCCAGGATGTAGTGGCAGGTGCAGAAAATGTCTTTATTAGGAGCTACACTACTTTTTGAGATAGGCTTGAACTTCAAAACGTTTACTTACTTGCTGCCTTCATTTAAACTGTTTCTTTGAAACTTCACAGGCAGTTCGCTTATGGAAATGTTTGCTAACATTTGTAAGTTGCAGCTGTATTCATGCCAAAAATCAAAAAGTCAAAAGTAACCTTATTGTCATTTAGATCTACACAAATGTAGATTAAATGAGAATCCTTACAATCAGCTCACCATGGGACAGAGAACAAAGGAATCACATACATAGAAAGACATAATTTAAACAGCATATAATAATGCTTCATGTGAAGTGATGTAAGGTGTGTCAAGCAAAAGGGAAGTTACTTTCGGTCAAACAAGTATCAAGGTGCATGAGCACTTCAGCATTAAACTCCACAGCATATATATTTTTAATATGTTGCTTAGTCAATGCTAAACGTGGCAGAAATGCAAATATACAGGTGTTAATTGTGTATGATGTCGTTTGTGGCCATGAAGTGTTTGTTGTTAAGACTTCAGTAGATTTAGGTCCTGCAGAGTTTTATTCCAGTCCTGGATTTCTTATCATATGTATGCTACACTGGCAGTGTGTGTAGGAGTTTTATTTGAGGGAAGAAGGACATTTCCCAATGCATAGAACTTCTGGATACAGCAACATTATGGAATATAAGTGAACAGCAACTGTGAGGGAGATTGTGCAATGGCTTAGGTATATGTAGTTTGAATGCTTGTTGCTGGTTGCCTAACAAATTATTGTGTAATCCCCACACAAAAATGAATAATTTCAGTGCTTTTAGCAGTGATACACCTGTAGGACATGGACGCATAATAGGTCTGTGTACCTGCTTGACATACACTTTAGCTGAAATGCACAGCTTTCTCCTGCTGAAGGATGTACCTGTGCTGTGCCTGCCAGCAGTCTGCCCTTATATGGGTTGTGCCCATGTGTGCAACCCTTGTATATATGCATAGGTATTAATAGCCATCTATGCATATAATTCTTTGCTGTCAAAGGCATGCCATGTAGAAGGTCAGCCACTGTTACTCAGCACATGGAGGTTAGTTATCAGTACAGTTTTGTTGTACGCCACTGACATCATCATCTATAAGCTGTACAGGCTATGTATGGTTTCCCATTTTTTTTTTGCAGGGGCACAATGTACTACAGGTATAGGAACAGTGTTTATAGTTATGGAAGTGTGTGTGTGTGTGTGTGTGTGTGTGTGTGTGTGTGTGTGTGTGTGTGTGTGTGTGTGTGTGTGTGTGTGTGTGTGTGTGTGTGTGTGTGTGTGTGTGTGTTACAGACCACAGATATATATTACTGGCACCAATTTACACTGTACAGGACAGTAAATTGTATGAGGGCATGTGTATGAAATGTTGCAATATGCTTATCCTCACATAAGTTATTCTCCCATTATAAAAAATACAAGTAAAGGAAATGCAAGTTCTCCAATGCAGAGAATGAGATCTTACAGCAGGCCTTCTGTTTCTACTGCCTGTATATGTTCAGTCCTGCTATATCTGATCAGACCTGTCTTGACTGTGCCATGTTGGTATGTGGTGAGTGACATAAATATTGTCAGTTGCGAGGGAACTGTGAACAGGTTAGATATTTGGCCGCTGATATCATAAATGCTGCCAATAATCATGTCATCCAACTGGCAATGGACCTTAGGATGATGCAGGAGGGTCCCTCAGCCAAGCCACCATTAACAGAGATGGAGGAGTTCCTTCCTTTCTGCATTGGGGGGGGGGGGGTGCTGAGTTCTCTACAGACCAAAGAGAGTCCTTGACATTGGAACAGAAGTACAGTGACTCTAAGAATTTCTGATGGAAATGGCCCAAGTTTGTATGTGTGTTTATGTATTAGATAACTGCATATTTTATTAATGTGTACTGTATTGCACGTTACACATACTATGCAATGTTCATCATTAGGCCACTGTTGCAGTAGCCTAACCTATATGGGATGCATCCTGCCAAAAATTGAATATCCAGAGAGCTTCCAGATCTTTAGGTTACCTTCCATGTTCCTTTACAACCATTGGAACTTGAGAGCAAGATGGCATAAAACAGATGTATGGGAGCCAAACAGCAGAACTTTATTGCTGTTGAAGCAACCAACAAGTCCTATGCAGCTACAGCTTCATAGATTCAATAGGCAGCTATTTTTTAATCTTGAAAGTAGGCAGATGAGTACCCTGTTCCATTTTTGTGATAATAATATAATATATATATTTTTAAAAATATATATCTAAGAGAAAGGGGAAGTATATGTGCGGTTGACAGATACCCCACAAATATAACCATACATCTTGCCTTTTTTTGTTTTGTGGAAGAGCACAACACAGTCTTGTTCAGTTTGTTCATCCTTTGCTCCCAAGCCCATAAAAAGCTTGTGTACCTTTTTACTATGTTTAGAAAATCAGAAATTAAAGGCTTTTACCTCTAATGTTATGTACAAGGATTCGGGCTCCTTGGACATTCCCCCTCCAGTCCCCAGAAAGAGAAAAGATTCCATGGCAGCTTCAGTTTCCATTTCAGCTTCCTCATTGCATCATTAATCAGGTTCTCTTGCCTCCATTGGCATTGCTGCCCAGGAAGCCACTAAGAGCAATGATGTGGGCACATCTTCCAAGGCTACTAATACTTCTGCTTTGAGTAGGTGAGAATCACTATTGCAAGGCATCAGAGGAGAGTGAGAATGTTATTTCCTTACAGGACCGTGTTGAGGAGTCAGACTCCTGGGGAGATGACAGTACATCTGAGCACTGTTTTTCAGTAGATACTTCCAGGAAAAGGAAACTCAAACTAAGGCATACTTATGATGTCCTATATTACAGCAGCCAACCAGCTTGCCAAAGAGTCAACTCCCCTCTCTCATTGGTAGAGTTTCTAGAAGAATCTAGAGCAGAAGCTGCCATTAAAAAATGAATAATTAGTAGAGCATATAAACTATTACATGATTACTATAAGATCAATCAGAGGAGGTTAGAAAGAAGTGGGAACAGAGATTGGATAAGCAATTCACAAAGAAACAATGGGAGGATATATGTATACCTCCCAAATATGCAACAAAATCTAGAAGATTTAGGATTTTTGCTAGTGGGAACAGAGACTGGATAAGCAATTCACAAAGAAACAATGGGAGGATATATGTATACCTCCCAAATATGCAACACAATCTAGAAGATTTAGGATTTTTGCTTGGAAATGTTTACATAGATATTTTTATACCCCAAGTAGATTCCATAGAATTTTTCCTCATGTAGACAACAAATGTTGGAGGTGTGAAGGGGAAGAAAGAGGTACTTGGGAACATATTTTCTGGGAGTGCAGTGGGTTGGCAGACTTTAAGGATTCCCTGTGGGATGCACTGTCAGAGATGCTGGGTGAGCAGATTGGTGTGATGAGGGAGATGATTTTTCTGAGCTATGATACAGAATAGGAATTGCCTAGACATGCTAACGCCTTGTTGCTTCTAATTGTAGTGGCTGCCAAAAAAGCAGTTACTAGAAAATGGAAATCAAAATTTAAACCAGTTATATTAGAAGTAGTGAATATAGTAACAGAGATAAAACAACTGATATCTTTAGAAATGGCAGGAGCAAACTACACAGGAAAAAATGGGAATTGTGGGAACAATATATACAGGGAAGAATGAGGTTTAAAAGAAGGCATGACTTAAGTGAGCTATGTAATGTTTGACTGAAGATAATTGGGTAAATTATAAGTGATGTATAATGTTTGCAACTAGGATTGTGTCGGTGTGGTTTGTTTTAATTTATATAAATGTATGATTGCTTATGCCGTAAGTGATGGTTTAATAACATGTTTCTTGTTAAAAGGGGGGGGGGCAGGGACTGAATAATTATATGATGTGTAGAAATATATGTGAGTTATAATGTTTGTTAATGTTAATTTGTTAATACAGTTTGATTACTGTTGTATAAATGTAAATTTGTCTATGTCACAAGTGATAATTCAATAAAGGTATTTAAAAAAAATGTCTAACTCCTGTACCCTTTTTGGATGGGAGTATGTAAGCAACCAGAGGGAGATAAATCTTCAGGATTTTGTTGCCACCTTGAGGAGAAGCATTTCTCTGGCTCCAGAGGAACAGCAGTTGGTCAAAAGCTTCTTGCCTAAAATTCAAGACTCCTTATGGGAACCCCTTCCTCTCATAAATATTTTTTTGAATGTTTATGGTATTGTTTCTGATCTACCATTCTTTCTCTGTTTCTCTCTCTCTCTCTCTCTATATATATATATATATATATATGTGTGTGTGTGTGTGTGTGTGTGTGTGCTTCTGCTCTGTTTATTTGGTTTATTTTTCAATTTTTGTGTGGAAAACCGTGATTTTATATTAGTATAGTAAGTATTTGGGATGTGCTTTTACAGTTGGAATGTGTGTTTTCCCTTAGTGCCTGTTATTGTTTTTAACAGAATTAGAATGTTTTCTTATTTCTGAGGTAATAAATGATGTTAAGTTGTCTATCTCGCCTTCATTCTTGCTGGATGGGTTCGGAGCCGACCTCGGCTCCGAGTCGGCCACTCTAAAAGCTCGAGAGTTGGTTCCACCGGCTCGAGGCTCCCCTTATATCCCACAATGCTAGGCGTGAGTTACCTCAGATCTCGTTTGCCACTACAGCTATCGAGGTGTGTTTTCTACCGGCTCCAGGTTAGTGAAAGTTAGACTAGTTTAAATTCTTTAGACTTAAGCTAGCTTAGTGTATTTTTCTTTTCCCTTAGTGTAGTGGATATTATCCCTTCTACCCTTTATCCAGCCCCCTTTTTTTCTAAAGAACTTATAGTTCTTTCCCTAAGGCCTTCGGGCCCTTCCTTCCCTATCCTTAGGGTGTGTATGTGTTTGATTAGGGAGTTTTAACTTAACTTACCTTTAGTTTAAATAATTCCCTTTGAACCCCTATCAGTGTAATCTGTGTGTGTGTGTTTTCTGTGTGTGATTACACTTCGGTTCCTTGAGTATGTCCATGATACAAAGGTCTCAGGCTTCAAGAAGTGTGACTCGTGCTGTCAGAAAATGTCTCTGACAGACGGTCACACTTCTTGTGTGTATTGCCTGGGACCTTTACACCTGCAGGACTCTTGTGCTGTATGCCATGGCTTCAGCCCTAGAGTCCTGCAGGAGAAAAAATAAACTCATTTTGAGGGGTTTGATTAAGCCTGAAGGTTCCCTTTCTGTGTCATCGGGGAAACCTTCTAAGGCTTCCAAGACCTCGGCTCCAGCTTCAGAGTCGAGGCCTAAGGCTTCAAGGCTCGCTGGAGCCGAGTCTTGACTTCTGTGGTTTCTCGCCGCCGGAGCCGAGGCTTTAGAGATTCCTGAGTCGGCTCCGATCAGACCATCGGAACCAACATCTAGAAAGAGATCGAGGTCACCGTCCCTTGGCTCTGTTCATTCGGCTCCAGCGTCTCCCCTGCTGTCTGAACGGAGCCACAGATCTCACTCCTCCAGGTCATCGAGGCTCTCAGATCACGACCTCCAGAGGGTAGTGAGTAGACTTTTGAAGTCCGAGGCACTGGCCCAAATGCTCCAGAGTCCGACTCATCAGTCGATGCCTCAACTTGTTCCAATAAATATTCCTCCTCCGACTCCTTTGAGCTCAGAGCCGGGGCGTCTCGGGACCGAGACTGTGGTAGCGTCGGAGCCGATACAATTGTCTTCGCTCCGCTGCCTGCTCCGATTTCTTCTTTGAAGAATCTCGGCGCCGGCTTCCTCGTCGGCTCCGAGGGGTGAGTGGCATCGGACCCTTGTCCCACCCTCTCCCTCTCGGTGCTTCAGCGCTGGTGAGTGCGGCTCCGACATCGGCCTCGAGCCATCTCTGTCGGTGCCGAGGAGGTTCTCAGCTTCTCGGAGCGGGGACCTCTGGCTCTGCCAGACAGGGGTGCTCGAGGTCATGCGGAGTGTGTTGGAACCTTGTTCGACTCCACAGTCGGCTCCGTCCGCCCCTCCCTCTTCGGTGCCTTTGGTTATGTCGACTCACTCCCTCATCCCAGACCGCAGAGAGCCAGCTCCTCAAGAATCCCCTGTGGGGATCTCATCCTCTTCCAAGGCCTCTCCTGAATTGGCAGGGGAGCCCCTAGGAAGAGAAAGTGTAAGAGGAAGCACATAGACTCACCTGAGTCTGTCACCTCTGACACAGATTTAGAGGATTCCGAGGGTTCCCCACGTTCCCCTTCTGAAGATGTCTCTTTCGCAGACATTCTAGAGATCCTGAAACAGAAATTGGCCAGCCCTTAACCCTTCGGAGGATGAATCTGTGTATCTTGAGGCGTTTGGCTCTCGCCCTTCCACCTCCTGGGTGTTCCCCCCTTTGATCCCCTCATGCAGGTGGTTGCAAAGAAGGCCTGGACGGCTCCTGATTCAGTGGACCCTACCCCCAGGAGACCTTCCAAATTTATAACAGCACCAACTGACAAGCAATTTCTCACAAAAGGTGTTTCTGTGGATGCTATGGTGGTAGCTGCTGCCACCAAGAAGGAACTAGCTGATCCTTCAGTGCCTGTTCATCCCCCTTACGAAGAGTCTAGGTCTATCGGCAGGCACGGGAAGCGGATGTTCTCGTCAGCGACCTTTGCTATGCGTTCGCTGAACTACCTATGCCATTTTACTCATCTTCAAAGAGACTTGATCAAAGAAGCGAGTGACATGTTGAAGGATCCTACGGCTGCGGGTTTTCAAGACAAGATGAACACTCAGCTGGCTACCCTGAACTCCATAGCTAACTCCTCCATGTGCCTCCTCTCTTATGCGGCTGATGGAGCGAGCAGGGCCGCAGGGACAGGTGTGGCCTTACGCAGGCATGCCTGGATGCGGCTATGCAACTTTGCGGACCCCTTTAAAACGTCATTCACTAATTCCCCGTTTGATGGATCATCTCTTTTTGGTCCTCAAGTGAAAGAAACCTTGACTAGGTGCGAGACAGATGGCAAGACTCTTTCTGCCATCGGAGTCCGTTTTTCTACTCCTTCTAGGCCTTACCCCAAAGGCCAGAAAAGTGGGAAAATGTGGTTCCGCAAACAATCTAAAGGGACTTCGCCTGACGCACAGAGTCGGTTCCCCGCCAGAGGCAGAGGGGGGAACAACAATGGTAGACGCCGCCTAGAGGCAGGGGGGGTCCGCAGAACCAGGGCAATCGAGAAGCCTTCTCTGATAAGCCCTTTCAGCATCCCTGAGGTGTTGCCCGACTGCCCACCTTCGGAGGCAGTCGGGGGAAGATTGTCACTGTACCCAGAAGCCTGGCTATCCCTGACTCAAGACAAATGGGTACAGTCCATCATTTCCGAAGGCTATTCCATTCCCTTCGCTCGCATTCCAAACCAATGAAAAAAATCCCTTCCAGATGTTCCACCTGCTCAAAGGGATCTTGCAGCTTTGGAAATTTCAAAGCTGCTTGCAAAAAGAGCAATTCAGCCAGTTCCAGCAGACCAGCAAGGATCCGGAATCTACTCCAGGTTCTTTTTAGTTCCAAAGAAAACAGGGGACTGGAGACCAATTTTGGATCTCAGTATCTTGAACAAGTCAGTCAAGAAAACAAGATTTCGGATGGTCACGCTGCAGTCCATCCTTCCCCTATTGGGAAAGGGAAACTGGATGTGCTCTATAGACCTTCAGGATGCGTACTATCACATAAAAATGAACAGACGCTCCAGAAGATTCCTCCGCTTCAGGCTGGGAACCAGTCATTTTCAACTCAGGGCCCTGCCCTTTGGTCTCACCACTGCCCCGGTGTTTACCAAAGGCATGGCAGGGGTAGCTTCTCACCTGAGACGCCAAGGATTCCAGGTGTTTCCATATTTGGACGACTGGCTCCTCACAGCTCCCACCAAGCATCTTCTTCTATTGGCCAGGGACTACACCTTTCGCATTTGTCAAAATTTATGCATTTCAATAAATTGCGAAAAGTCTGTTTTGTCGCCTTGTCGTACTATTACCTTCATAGGCGCAAATCTAGACACAGTCAACATGTCTGCGAGACTAACAGATCAGAGAATAACAGACATACACAAACTGGTCTCACTCCTCTTCAGCAGCAACAGAATCAAAGCCAGGTTAGTTCTGAAAGTGTTGGGGATTATGGCGGCTGCCATACCTCTGCTTCCATTAGCCAGATTCCACATGAGAATCCTTCAATGGATGCTCTTCACGCAATGGTCATACCAGCAACTTCCGATGTCCCACACCATCATGATTACGCAAACATGCAGAAATCATCTTCTGTGGTGGATGTCTTCCCGTCAGCTCTTATTGGGAAGACCCTTTGTCCCTTCCCCTCCGGTTGCTACTCTGACAACGGACGCCTCCCTGATCGGGTGGGGGGGGGCATTATCAGGGCAGAACTGTCCAGGGCACTTGGCAACCAGACGAATGCCACTTGCACATAAATGTTCTAGAGAAGAGAGCAGTGCTTTTAGCGTTGCAAGCCCTTCAAGACTCTCTTCCCTTGGGAACGATAGCAATCCAGACGGACAATATGTCTGTAGTGTGGTATATCAACAAACAAGGCGGAACCAGGTCCTACCCCCTGTGTCGAGAAGCACTCAGACTGTGGCAATGGGCGATTTCTTCTCAGCGGTTTCTGATAGCAACGCACATCCCGGAAGTCCAATCAAATCGGATAAGTTGAGCAGAGCTATCCTCATGCCTCACGAGTGGTCTCTGAAAGACTCTGTTGTGAGAGAAATTTTTCTCAAGTGGGGTCAGCCTTGCTGCGACCTTTTTGCTACTCCCCAAAACAGCAAGTGCAAAGATTATTTCACCCTATTCCCTTTACCAGACCAGCCCAGCAGAGACGCTCTAGTCCAAGTTTGGCCCCGGGGACTTCTGTATGCATTTCCTCCCTTCCTACTAATCTCTCAAGTGATACAGAAAGCTATCGCTCAGAAGGCCTCGTTGATCCTCATTGCTCCTTACTCGCCTCGACAGGTTTGGTTCCCCTTTCTACATCATTTTCTATTGGAGCGACCTTGGCATCTGGACCTAGTTCCAGATCTTTTGATCCATCAGTCGGGTCAGTTTCATCGCTCCCTTCCCTCTCTGAACCTCACTGCTTGGTTCCTCCACTTCCAACCTTAGCCAGGCTTCCTCAAATATCTCACTCTGTCCAAGATATTTTGATAGCTTCCTATAAATCTTCCACTCGAAAGATTTATTTGAGTAAGTGGAAACGTTTCGCCTATTGGGCTCAAGGATGGGACATAGATACTTTCACTGCTTCCATCCAAATGGTCCTTGAATTTCTAGCTGAACTCTTCCATGCAGGTTCATCTCCTTCTACTCTTAAAGTTCAATTGGCAGCTATTTCTAACTTTCATGTGGGCATTTCAGAGTCTGCCATAATGTCCCACAAGCTTTGCAAAGCCTTTTTGAAGGGAGTTTTTCTACTCAGACCTCCTATAAGAAATCCTCCTCCTCCTTGGGACCTAAATTTAGTTCTTAGTTCTTTGATTCTTTCCCCTTTCAAACCTGCAGCCTCCTGTTCTTTAAAATTGCTATCATGGAAGACACTCTTTCTGGTAGCTATTACTTCAGCTAGAAGAGTTTCAGAACTTCATGCACTCAGCTGTCGACCTCCTTATCTGTTGTTCCATAAGGACAGGGTATCTTTATGAACCAACCCGTCTTTTTTACCTAAGATAGCCTCGTCGTGTAACCTAAATCAAAGCATTGTCCTTCCTGTGTTTTTCCAGAATATTCTAACAGGTCTGAACAAAAATTGCATTGGCTAGATGTTCATCGTCAGTTAAGGTACTATTTGGATAGAACCAAACAATTCAGAAAATCTGACCAGCTGTTTGTCTCTTATGCAGAAGGCAGAAAGGGACTTACAGTTTCAAAGGTATCATTATCTAGATGGCTAACATCTCTGATTTCCCTTGTTTATGAAATTAGACACCAAAAGCTGCCTAACAAACCTAAAGCCCATTCTACCAGAGCTTTGGCTACTTCTATAGCCTTCCAAGACAGACTGCCTATTGACACCATTTGTGCAGCGGCTACTTGGGCTACTCCTCACACTTTCATTTCTCATTATAAGTTGGATTTAGCTTCTAGGCATAAAGCTAACTTTGGTTCCACTGTTCTCAAGAGTCTGTTCCGTTAGGCCACCCGGGACAAGGTGCTAGGGACGCGGTCCCATCCAGCAAGAATGAAGGCGAGATAGACAACTTAACATATAGAAGTTATGTTCTTACCATAACGTTCCATGTTAGTTGTCTTCTTCTCGCTTCTTCTTAAGGCCCCACCCTCCTTCCCCCTGGCCTGGACAGACCTAGAGGAGTTTTGATTGTGACCTCTCTTTCTACCACCTCTTTACTTTAGGTATATGCTGCTGTGCATATTTTCCTGGATCAGGATGTAGGTCACCCTTCTCTTCTCCCTGGTTTATAGAGGTGGACTTTGTTTATAGTTATTCTGTTACTATTATAAGCTGGGCCTAGCTTACAAACGAGATCTGAGGTAACTCACGCCTAGCATTGTGGGATATAAGGGGAGCCTCGAGCCGGTGGAACCAACTCTCGAGCTTTTAGAGTGGCCGAGTCGGAGCCGAGGTCGGCTCCGAACCCATCCAGCAAGAAGAAGGCGAGAAGAAGACAACTAACATGGAACGTTATGGTAAGAACATAACTTCTATTTTTATGATATTATTAATTAAAAGTTTAAGGTCTGGTGCATAATTTTCAGTGTCCTGCTTGTGTATACTAGCTCGGGAAAGGAACGTGTACTTAGTGCTTAATAATGAATACTTACCTTCTTCCAGTATTACTGAGCTTACTGTAACAGTAATCAGATTTCTTCCCTGTCTCCACCAAGGATAATATTCCCGGTCCTGCTTCTTCCACTTTGCTTGTACCTAAGAAAAAGAAGAAGAAGAAAAAAAAGTAAAACTGTTGCTTCAATCTATGGTTAGTGATGCTGGTGTGGCCACAAACAGTTACACAGACCACTTACTATTGCCTCGTCTCCCTCTGGTGTAGGTATAACAGGCCAGTACGGACCCCTGTTTACACACATCTTCATGGGCTGTTCCAGTACCTGTTACAGGTATGGGAGAACCAAACACTATAGGTACAGAAGTTGTCTGGGGAAAGAGACCTCTTCTTAGGAGCAGTAAGCTGTTCCCTGACCATTTTTCCAGTAGAGATAGTCCTAAAAAAAAAAGAAACAAAACCATTTGATATTGTCAATTTTTTCATCTCCTCCTTACAGATGGGTTATGGATCTGATCCTCAGATCAGACTTAGCCACTACCAACCTTGTAACAAGCAAAGAAGCTCTTGGGCACTCCCCTTCCCTACAGTGCATCTCTCTCTGTTCCCTCAGATCTTGTTTGCCACTTCGCGAAAGACATGGTCCTTCCTAGAGCTCTTGTATAGTCAGGTCATATTTCTTTAATTATTGCCTTTGTCCAATTCTTTCTCAATCTTCAGTACCTTACTGTTGACCTCTTTCTCCCCTTGTTAGAAAAGTTTCATTTTTCCTTGGTAACTGCTTTTTATTAGGTTATATCTCTCTCTCTATCTCTCTGTCTCTCCCCTGTAACCGTCCTTTTCTTACTACGGTTTCCCTCATCCCTTACCTTTTTAGGTAGTCTCATGTACTATTGTTAGTAGTTTTACCCTTACCTTTGTAGGTAGTCATAACTACTATTGTTAGTAGTTTTTATCCTTCCCCTAGTTTTTTCTTAAAAAAAAAAAAATTCTTCTAACGTTATCTCTCTTCATCTTCCGTCATGTCAGAAAAACATGATAAGCCTGCTCCAAATGCAGGCATAAAATCCTGCTCATTGATTCTCACAACCTATGCATGTATTGCCTAGGCCCTCTTCACCTGCAGAACTGCTGTATTTGCCATTCCTTCAACCACTGTGTGTTGGTTGAAAGAAAAAAAAAACAAATTAATCTTGAAAGGGATGCCTCCCTCTGCCTTTTAAGAGGCCATTTCTACTTCTCCGATTATGCCAATTTCTAAATCAAAGTCAGCTCATTCTAGTCCTGCTTTTCTTCCTTGTCCATTAGATCATGTGTTAAGGGCAAGAAGAGGCCTTCTTCTGCTCCATCAGATTCATGGGAGCTGAAGACAAAAATTTCTAAGCATGCCGATAAAGACCTGTCTGGGCCATCAGCACTGACTCCTGACAAATCGGATCTGGTATCTTCGGCTTTGCAGTCATCTGATAAAGATAGGCCGGATCCGTTGGTATCGGATCCAAGAAAGAGTGCCTTTAAGCCTGTGATGTCTCTTCCTTGGACTGGATACTCTCTAAACTATGACCCTGTACCTTTCAGAGTTCCATCCCCCTTTTTATCCAGGATGAAGTCTGCCTCTGGCTGTACTTTTTGTTCTACCAGGAGCCTTACTAAGGATAACGTGGTGCGCTTAATGTAAAAGATTTGGTGGGTGCAGAGTATAACTAAATCACCCTCAGCCTTAACCCACTCTGCTCCGGGGCTTCTTAAGTCCATTACTCCCCCTCTGGATCCTCCTCTGACTTCAGAGCAAGTTTCTGAGCCCTTGGATCCAATGTGCCTGGTGCCCTTTAGGTTGGATCTGAGCTCCCAGAGCTTTAGCGACCCTCACAATCCTTGAGAGCATTTTACTCCCAGATTGTTGGAGCAGTCGATGCATCTGAGGGCCTGTATGCAGGTGAGCTCGACTCCGGCTTCTACCCAGCAGGAGCTATCTTCGGGACTGGAAGAGGCTTCGTCTTACAAGCATGTGTTGTTGGGTCCAGAGTCCTCTTTCACTCAGGAATAGTCATCCTCTGGGGCCTTGGAGAGGGCGCTAGTTGCCACTGCAACTAAAAGGGTATCTCCCACTTGGATCCTCAGTTCAGTCAGGATTCCCTGCATACCTCTTCCAGCCAGGACTCTCCACTGGTACAGTGAGACCTCAATTACCAGGATACCCAGCAGGGTCCCCCTATCTCTTCAGCTACCTCCCCAGAGTCTCCCACTGAGGAGGTTCCTCGGAAGAGACTTTGTAAGAGGAAACATTTGGATTCCATCAAGGAGTCTGCCACTGAAGACACCGACCTCAATGAAGCAGAAGGATCCCCACAGTCACTTCCTGAAGACATGTTCTTTGGGGAGATTCTAGAAATACTGAAACAGAGAGGCAGCTGGCAGTCCAGTAATCTTTTGGCTGAGGAGTCTGTGTACCTGATGGCTTTTGGTTCTTACCCATCTTTCTTCTGGGTTACTCCACCCACCGATGAGCTCATAGGTTTGATCTTTCGGCAGGAGTGGGAGACCCCAGATTCCATAGAATCTGTTCCCCGGAGACCAAACAAGATAATTACAGCTCCATCAGCTAAAGCCTTGTGGACTACTGGTGTTGCAGTAGATGCCATGGTCATGGCAGTGGTGACCAAAAAGGAGCTCTCTGAGGAGAGTTCTACTATCCATCCTCCTATTAAAGATTCTAGGATGATGGATAGGTGTGGGAAGCATATTTCCTCTTCAGTGACATTTGCCTTGCGATCGCTGAACTATCTTTCCCATTTTACAAGGTTACAACAGGATCTAATCAGGGGGTTTACAGATACCCTGTAAGGAGCAGTAGCTGAGGGGGTACAACTAAAGGTATCTTCACAGCTAACAACCCTACACTGTACAGCTAACTCTTCATAAGGCTTATTGCTCACACAGCCAAAGGAACCATTAAGGCAGCAGGTTCCTGCATCACTATGAGGATGCATGCCTGGATGCGCCTATGTGACTTTGTGGAGCCCTTTAAGTCTTCCTTTGTCAATGCCCATTTGATGGTTCTTCTCTTTATGGGCCAAAAGTTGAAGATACCCTTTCTAGGTGTGAAAAAGAAGGTAAGACTTGGTCTGCTGTGGGCATATATTTTTCCACCCACCAAAGACCCTACTTTAAAGGACAGAGAGGAAGCGGGAAGATGTGGTTCAAAAAAATCTCAGAGTTTTTACCAGGACATGCATGGAGATTTTTCCCCCAGAGGCGGGGGGGGTATAATAATAATGGAAGTTGCCACCTTTGCGGCAGAGGAGGCCGGCAGAACCAGGGCTACTGAGAACCCTTTTTTGGGAAACTCTCCCAGTGCTCCTGAAAGGAGGCCTGATTGTCCACCTCTAGTTGCAATCAGGGGTTGACTATCCCTGCACTGGAGAGCCTGGCCAAACATAACTTCTAATTTGTAGGTGCGGAGGGTGGAGGATTATATTCAGAGGCTATCACATTCCCTTCAATCAATCCCCTCCCCTTATTAACAGAATCCTGGATGTCCCACCCATTCAGATTCACGAACTGCTAGAAAAAAAGTCATCCAAGAGATCCCCCCCCCCCCCAAACCAGAGAGGAGTCAGAATTTACTCAAGGTTCTTTTTGGTTCCAAAGAGGTCAGGGGACTGGAGACCGATCCTGGATCTCAGCAAGCTAAACAAGGCAGTTTGATGCAGCAAGTTCCAAATGGTCACGTTCAGTCCATACTTCCTTTTTTGGTGAAGGACAATTGCATGTGCTCAGTGGATCTTCAGGACGCATCCTAGCATATAAAGATGGACAGGCACTCCAGAAGATACCTACACTTCCGGTTGGGAGCTAGTCATTTTCAATTCAGAGCACTGCCCTTTGGTCTCACCACAGCCCCCAGGGTGTTCACCAAATGTATGGCAGTGGTTGTGACTCACCTGAGATGACAAGGATTCCAGGTGTTTCCTTATTTAGACAACTGGCTCATCTCCACCCCAACTAGGCATCTACTGTTAAACCCACTTGACTCAGTTCTTCAGTTTTGTGCATAATTGGGTATCACAATAAACTACCGAAAATCAAATCTGGAACCAGTACAGACACTGGAGTTCACTGGAGTGGTTTTGGACACTACTCAGATGATGCCAAACTTCCAACAGCAAGAGTATTAATGATCAGATAACAAACAAACAGGTTGCTTCAAAATCGGAAGATAGCTGCGCATCACTTACTTCAAGGGTTAAGATCAGTGGTTGCGGCAATAGTAAGTACAAGTACCATTAGCTAGAGTCCACATGAGCATTCTTCAGTGGCTTCTGGCTGTCCAGTGGTTGATTCTTCATCAGTCCATGTCCCGCCAGATTCTGATAACCAATGCATGCCAGAGAGCCCTTTCATGGTGGATGCAGTCAGAGCAATTGTTGCAAGGCCAACCCTTTGTTCCCCCACAGCCGTAGGCTACTGTGAAGATGGATGCCTCCCAGATAGGGTGGGAGGGCATTATCTGGGGAGGATGGTCCTAGGTACCTGGCCTGTAGACAAGGCGAACCTGCACATCAGTGTCCTGGAGATGAGAGCTGTGCTCCTCACATTGCAAGCATTTCAAGCTTCTCGCCCTCTGGAAACAGTTGCAATTCAATCAGACAACATGTCAGTAGTCTGGTACATAAACAGACAAGGGGGGACCAGATCTTACCCTCTATGTCGAGAGGTTCTCAGAGTGTGACAATGGGTGATCTCCTCTAACCGTTTTCTCATAGCAATGCACATTCCGGGCAAATCCAACGTGATACCAGACAAATTGAGCAGGTCTATTCTCATGTCTTACAAGTGGTCCCTTAACCGAAGGGTAGTGGAGGACATTTTCCGCAGATGGGGCCTGCCTTGCTGCGACCTTTTTGCTTCTCCCCTGAACAACAAATGCAGCAACTACTGTGCCCTGATTCCCCCCACAGGGGGAGCTCCCAAGGGATGCTCTCACTCACAATTGGCCCCCCAGTCTACTTTATGCCTTTCCCCCACTTCCCCTGATCTCCAAGTTCATTCTAAAAGGAAGCAGGTTGAAGAGAACAGTAATCCTCATTGCCCCATTCTAGCCTCATCAAATTTGTGTTCACTTTCTTTGGCCTCATCTTCAGAAGCCCTGGATTCTGAAAAGCTTCCCAGAGCTGCTGTCACATCTGACAGGAATTATTCATCCCAACCTCCACAATCTCAAGCTGACGGCTTGGTTTCTCCAGTTCCGTTAATTGCCAAACATCCTAATGATATCTTCGCCAGTCAGTCATGTTTTATTGTCTTCTCATAAACTGTCTACCCAAAAACTGTACAAAAGTAAATGGAAGAGATTTGTAATTTGGGCTCAACAGCATAATGTAGACCCTATTACAGCTCCTGTTCACTTTGTCTTGGATTTTCTGGCTCACCTTTTTAATAACAGGGCGTCTGCCTCTACAGTCAAAGTTCAGTTAGTGGCTATTTCTGTTTTCCATGTTGGAGAGGATAATTTGACCCTAATTTCCCATAAACTTTGCAAAGCCTTCTTAAAAGGGACCTTGTTGTTAAAAGTACGTTGCAGGGATCCTTCTCCTCCATGGGACCTCAATTTAGTACTATGTTCTATTGTACAGTTGCCCTTTGAACCTGTAGCCACCTGTGATATTAAGTTTCTCTACTGGAAAACTGTCTTTCTAGTAGCAATCACATCGGCAAGGAGAATTTCAGAGATCCAGGCCTTATGCTTGCATTCTCTTATCTGTTTTTTCACAAAGACAGAGTCTCACTATGTACCAACCCCTCCATTCTCCCCAAAGTTGTTTCTCAAACAAATATCAACCAATCTATTCATTTGCCAGTTTTCTTTCCTAACTTTAGCAACAAGGGTGAATATGTTCTACTCTTGTCAGATGTACATAGACTGTTGTGATTCTACATTCATAGAACTAAAGAGTTTCACAAGACAAACCAGTTATTCATTGTTTCTGGGGGCCCTAAGAAAGGCTCATCAGTCTCCAAGGTTGCCTTATCAAGATGTCTTTCTGATTGCATTTCCTTCCTTTACACCTCCAAAGGTATTAATCTTTCCAAGCTCGTTCGAGCTCACTCCACTACAGCCATGGCCTCATCTGCTGTTTTTCAAACTGACACTTCCATGGCTGACATTTGTGCAGCAGCTACATGGTCTAACTCTTATACCTTTATCTCCCACTATAAGTTGGACATGGTCTCCTGGGGAAGGGCCTCCTTTGGTTCATGGTTCTGAGGAACAATCTGCCTTGAGTCCGTCCAGGATATAGGAAGATGGGGACTCTGTCCCATCTGTGAGGAGGAGATGAAAAAAATAGACAATATCAGATAAATAATGTATGTACTCACCATAACATTCCATCTGTATTGTCGATTTTTTTCATCTTTCTTCACATTCCCTCCCACCAGCCTCGGCCCTAGTTAAATGAGAAGTTTTTACAATCAGGACATGTGTTTTTATCATTGTCTCTGCAGAACTGGCCTCTTCAGTCATCTTTCACTCTTTACTTTTTGTTCCGAGTTTATTGGCAGTGTGTATGATGGCAAACAAGATCTGAAGGAAAAAGGAGAGATGCATTGTTGGTAAGGGGAGTGTCTAAGAGGTTCTTTGGTTGCCACTAGCTTGGTAGTGGCTGAGCCAGGATAGGATCTGTAACCCATCTGAGAGAAGAGATGAAAAAAATCAACAATATATATGGAACGTTTTGGCGAGCATATGACTTCTTTTTAATTACAGGGCAGATGCTGAGGCTGTTTCTGTATGTAAGTCATATGTTATATCTTAGGCTAATAGTATTTTGCAGTCAGTCAGTTCTGGGTGCTGTTTACAGTTCTAGTATAGGTATTGCCAGAGAATAGTATGCGTTTTCATAGAATGACAATTCTAACAGAAACAGGGTTTAATCTCCTCAGGAATCCATCACCCAGAACTGTGGTACTTCAGATAGTGAATTTGAAGTTAATCCTAGACAACTTTTTTCCTTTGCTGAGGCTGTTGCTTTGATTGAGAACACACAGTGGTTCACCCAGAAATGGGCAGATGTTATGATCTTTTAGAGGACATGGTTCCTAATTCTGCTCCCATTCCTCCCATTTTGCCAGCTCTTGAAGACACTTTTAAAACTGCCTGCTGGGCACTTGACTCATTGATGCAGTTTCAAAGAAAAGCTGATAAGCTGCACAGGGTTTCTCCAGATGATAAATGTCTTTATTCTCAGCTGTCAGCTGACCTTGCTGGAATTATTCTAGCAGCAACAGCTAACAAGAAATCTTTGGCTTCCTCTAACCCAGTACTCTCAGATAAGGAGAGCAAGTGGTAGACAAACAAGGTAAGAGACTGTTTCTAAGATGTTAGTGTTCAGGACCTTGAAGTATCAGGGCTGTATGTGGAAGTTTGTGTAAAACTATACTTATATTTTGGAAGAATTTGCTGTTTCATTGTCTCTTGAAGACAGGTCACATTTGAATCAGACTGTTTCTAATCATGCTCTGAGAAGTGTGTATGACTGTGCTGACTCTTGTGTCTAGAACTATTTCTTTTTCTGTGGTGTTGAGAAGATTTGTTTGGTTGCAATCAGAATTTTTCTGATGATTTGAAGTCTGAAATTCTTAATTCTTCACTTAGCTTGGATCTGGTATTTGGGCCTGTAGCTACACAGATCCTGAAACAGTAGGATGACAGAGGTAAATTTGTGCATGCAGTCTCAGGTACTCAGGATCTACCATAACGAGGCCACGTCTCAGTCATTTGGAGGACAGATCAAACAGAAATTCCAACCTAATAACAAGCATGTCCCAAAATGAAAATGGCAAGAAGATAACTCTTCCAAACCAAATAAAAGAGGTAACTTTTCCTAAAAAGAGTCATGCTTCAGCTAATAAATGACTATGCTAGGAATCTGATAGTTTTATTCACACCTCCTGCCACAGTTTCCGTACCTCTTGTACACCAACTGACTCTAAACCCCTTAACGTGGAGTCAGACAGTTTCATACAGATGGGTGCTGAAAGTGATTCAGGAGGGAAGAAAATGTTTGTCTCATTCTGCTCCTTTTTCTCCTCTAGTGCCAGCCTAAGAGGGGGTGTATTGTACTGCCTGTAACGAGTCTCAGTTTTCAGTCCCTATATAAGCGGATAGGCAAATTATATCATCTGGGCCTTCCCCTTGAGAAAGATCGGCTATGAGAATTTTTTTATTCTTTCTCATTGACATACAGAATTGTTTTCTATTAGTTTCATGTGTGAGAATTTGTCATTTTTGTATGGACAGGTTTGGTAATCCAGTTACCAGTCTTTTCCCTGGAGAGAATGCCTATCTCAACCTTTTGGTTTTTATCATGTCATGAGAATCTAAACATGTCTTTTGAGTTTGTATGACTATTTGTATACTGAGTTGAATCTCTGATGTTATGTTGTCCTATCTCGCCTTCATTCTTGTTGGTTGGGTTTGGAACCGAGCATCGGTTCCGACTCGGCCTAATACTAAAGAGCGAGAGCTTTCACTGGCTCAAGGCTATACCCTATCCCATGATGCCTGGCGACAGTTCCCTAGATCTTGTTTGCCGCTTTGCTGGTTCGGGATTGCTTTTTGCTGGCTCAGGCTAAGTCTTTGTTTTAGTTACCTTTTTGGATATATTTTTCTGCTATCTTCTTAGTGTAATAGCTTTTAACTTCTCTAGTTAGTGTAGAGCAGTTTTTTGGTAGTTTAGTGTTCCCTTTTTTGAGTTTTTCCGCTGGTTGTAGCATTGTTGTGTGGGCCATCGTCGTTCATAGGCTTTGTTTATTCTTATCCAATCTAGTTTTAAGTTTGTCCTAAACGAACCCCTTTAACTTAGAAGGTTTGGTTTTTTTGTCTCCTTTGTTTTAGCCCCATCTTAGTTAGAGGGCCCCCCCCTTTCTACTACTCGTTCCTGAAGTTTTGTCGTTTCAGTATGAGACATCTTCTCTGGCTAGAGGAGATCATCGTTTAAATTAGAGACCTCTCCTCTAGCGGTTTTCTTAGTTCTTTCCCCCAGCTAAAAAAAAAAAAAAAACTTTTGCTGTTTGTAATAATTGTGTTTGGTCTTGTGCATTTTTGTGTATTGATTGCTAGAGGTACTGTTGGGATATATTTATCCATTTTTTTTCTTTGTTGACTGACTAGTGCAAAATGTCTAAAGATTCTGGTAAGGAAGCCAAGCAATCTGGCTTTAAAAAGTGTGAATCGTGCACACAGGAGATGTCATTTACTGATGGCCACACTAGCTGTGTATATTGCTTAGGTGCGGTCTATCTGCAGGACTCCTGCTCTATCTGCCATGGTTTCAGTTCCAGGGTCCTGGAGAAATGTAAAAATAAGCTTTTTCTGAGGGGTTTACTTAAGAGACCGTTTGATGTGACTATTGAAGGAATCCGCCCTCTAAATTCTCATCAGCGAAGTCTTCAAGGAAATCTTATTCTTCGGCTCCTGCTTCTGAACCAACCAAGAAGCCTGAAAAACATGCAACTTCAGACCCAAAGGCTGTCGGGCCCAAGAAGGCAACAACTCCAGCAGCTCCACCAGCTTTATCTGACCCGACTGAGAGCCAAAAAAGGAGCCGGTCCCCAACTTTGGAACCAGTCTACTCAGTACCCCAGTCACCCCTCTTGCAATCAGTGGCTGGTAGCCGTAAGTCCTCCACTGTCTCCTCTTGATCCTCCAGGAGTCTGTCAGACGACGATGTGCAGCGGGTGGTCAAGAGGTTGCTTCGAACACCGGCCTTAGTCAAAATTCTCTTGAGTCCAGCCCAGATGGAAGTGGAGCCGACGCCTGTACCTGCCTTGTCTTCTGTTCCTCCTCTGACTCGGACGAGCTTGGAGCCAGTGTGCCTAGATGTCCTTGCGATGGAACCATCGGGTCCGAAAACTATAACTGGTGTCTTGGCCCTGGCTTCTGCTCTACTTCTTTGATGCTGTCTTCTCTCGAAGGGGTCTGGGAGCTGACACTCCCTCATTGGGTCTGGGGGGGGGAGAGTCAGGCCAGACCCTTGTGGGATCCGACTCTTCCTCTCGAGGCTTCGGCACAGGTGAGTTCGGCTCCCACATCAGTCTTGGAGCCCATCCTCCTTGGCACGGTGGGATGTTTCCCAGCTCCTCGGAGCTAGAGGCTCTCTCGGGCCAGGATAGCAGTGCCTTCGAGGTGATGAGGAGCATGCTTTCCCTCCAGACTGCTCCACCCTCGGCTTCAGCTACTCTTCCCCCAAAAGGACCAGTGTCAACCTCTGTACTGTCCCACCAGCCCAAGCGTAGAGAGCCAATGCCCGAGGATGCCCCAATAGGTGATCCACTGTTTTCTGAAACTTCCCCAGAGTATCCCTCTGAGGAGGTCCCTCAGAAGAGGACTTGTAAGAGGAAACGTTTAGACTCCCCTGAGTCTGTCACGTTGGATAAGGACTTAGAACATTCAGAAGGGTCCCTACAATCACCCTCTGAGGATGCCTCCTTTTCAGACATCTTAGAGATCCTGAAGCGGAGAGGTGGCTGGAAGACCCTCTCCGCTTCTGAAGATGAGTCTGTATACCTGGAGGCGTTTGGATCTCGACCTTCCACCTCTTGGGTGTCTCTGCCTTTCAGCCAACTCCTTGGCGTAGTCAGTTGAAAGGCATGGAGCTCTCCAGCATCCATGGAACCTGTTCTGAGGAGGGCCAACAAGTTTTTTACTGTCCCAGACGACAAGCAATTCTTAATCAAAGGCGTCCAAGTAGATGCTATGGTGGTGGTGGCGGCCAGCAAGAAGAAATTAGCTGAAATTTCTTCATCTGTCCATCCATCGAATAAGGAGTCTCGAATGATGGACAGATAAGCGTATGTTTTCTTCAGTGGCCTTTACTCTTTGGTCACTGAACTATTTATTCCATTTTACCTGACTTCAGAAGGATCTACTGAAAGAGCTAGGAAGATACCCTCCAGGGTGTTACAGCTACGGGGGTGTCGGACAAGGTAAACTCTCAGCTTGCAGCTCTAAATTCTGTAGTAAACTCCTCCATGCATCTCATCTCCTGTGCAGCTGATGGAGCAAGTAGGGCAGCAGGCACAGGAATAGCTCTAAGGAGACATTCCTGGATGCACTTTTGCGAGTTTGCTGAACCCTTTAAGGCTTCCTTTATAAACACTCCTTCTGACGGCTTGTCCTTGTTCGGGTCAAAAGTTAGAGACTCTTTACCTGGTGCGAACAAGAAGGCAAAACTCTGTCTGCTGTGGGAGTATGTTTTTCCGTCCCTACCAGGCCTTATCCCAAAGGTCAGAAGGGTGGAAAAACGTGATTCCGAAATTCCAAAGAGCTTTGCCAGACGCAAGTGGTGAATTGGAGCAGAGGGAGAAATAATAATGGAAGATGCCACGCTTGCAGCACAGGGGGTCCACAGAACCAAGGCGACAGGGATACATTCTCTGGCAGACCCTTCCAGCACTCCTGAAAGGAGTCCCGCCTGTCCACCTCTAGATGCAGTTGGAGGCAGATTATCACTGTACCCAAAAGCCTGGCTCACCATCACTCAAAACAAATGGGTACGGTCGATTATACCCAGGAGATACTACATACCCTTCTGTTCTCCACCCCCTCCATCAAGATCAATCCCAGGCATTCCACCCAGTCAAAGGGATCAAGCAATCCTAGAAATCCAAAGGTTGCTAGAAAAAAAGAGTCATCCAAGAAGTCATGGCAGAACAAATGGGATCTGGGACTTACTCAAGGTTCTTTTTAGTTCCAAAGAAGACAGGGGACTGGAGACCAATCTTGGATCTCAGCAAGCTGAACAAATCCATAAAAAAGCAAAGTTCCGGATGGTGACACTGCAGTCTATACTCCCTTTCCTGGGACAAGACAATTGGATGTGCTCAATAGATCTTCAGGATGCGTACTACCATATAAAGATGGACAGGTGATCCAGGAGATATCTACGCTTCTGGCTGGGAGCCAGTCATTACCAATTCAGAGCTCTGCCATTTGGTCTCACTACAGCCCCCAGCATGTTCACCAAATGCATGGCAGTAGTCAAGGCTCACCTGAGGTGTCTAGGATTCCAGATGTTTCCGTACTTAGACGACTGCATCCTGTCCGCCACCAAAGAGCATCTACTGACCAGGGCAACGGACACCACCATTCATCTATGCTCAGAGCTAGGTATTACCATAAATTTCAAAATATCTGCCTTGTTGCCTTCACAGCATATTACCTTCATAGGGGCAGAATTAAACACAAAAGACATGGTAACATAACTGCCTCACAACAGGGTACAAACGCTACATCATCAGATATCAATCTTGCTCATGAGGAGGAAAGTGCAGGCAAAGTTTGTTCTCAAGGTTCTGGGTTCAGTGGCAGCTGCGATAACATTAGTTCCACTGGGGCATCTACACATGAGGGTATTACAGTGGCTACTCTTTTCTCAATGGTCCGTTTTACCCATGTCACACAAGAAACTCATTATGGGCACCTGCAAGAAGGACCTACGATGGTGGCTTCAGTCCATGCAGGTAATGACAGGCAGACCGTTTGTTCTCCCCCATCCAGTAGCTACAGTGACCACGGACGCTTCCCAGATTGGGGGGGGGGCGTTATCTGTGACAGACTGTCCAAGGGACTTGGCAGGAACACAAATACCACTGGCACATCAATGTACTAGAGATGACAGCAGTGCTTCTGGCGCTGCAAGCATTCCAGAGCTCACTTCCTATAGGTACGATTGTGATACAGACAGGCAATATGTCCGTGGTGTGGTACATCAACAAACAAGGTGGAACCATATCCTACCCTCTGCGACAAGAGGCTCAAAGAGTATGGTAATGAGTAATTTCTTCTCAGTGTTTTCTAACTGCAATGCACATCCCAGGGAAATCCAGCGTGATAGCGAACAGATTAAGCTGGGCAGTTCTTATGCCTCACAAGTGGTCCCTGAAACAGGAAGTTGAGAACCAAATTTTTCACAAGTGGGGCCAGCCTTGCTGTGACCTCTTTGCCATGTCCATGAACTTCAAATACAGCAGCTACCTTGCCCTTATCCCCCCCTGAGGGAGTCACCAAGGGATGCACTTGTTCACGATTGGCTCCTAGGACTTCTTTATGCCTTTCTCACATTTCCATTAATACGCAAAGTTCTACAGAAAGCTAAACTGTTGAGTCACAAACTAATTATCATCGCTGTGTACTGGCCTTGTCCAATCTGGTTCCCTTTCCTATGGCCCCATCTCTAGGAGGAGCCTTGGATTCTGGACCTGGTGCCAGATCTTCTGACCCATCAGTCGGGAACGCTCCATCCCTCCATCCAGACTCTCAAGCTGATGGCTTGGTTGCTCCAATTCCCATCTTAGCCAGGCTTCCGAATATACTCCCAGCAGTGCAACACATTCTGGTTTCTTCTCATAAGACTGCAACTAGAAAACTGTATGCTAGCAAATGGAAAAGGTTTTCTTGTTGGGCTTCCAAGTATCACATAGACCCCTTCACAGCCCCTGTGACCACAATTCTAGATTTTTTAGCAGAGATTTTCAACCAAGGTACAGCTGCAGCTACTACATGAGTACAATTAGCTGCCATATCTAACTACCACGTAGGAGACATGGAATCAAAAATAATGTCTCAGATTATGCAAAGCTTTTCTGAGGGGTACATTCCTATTAAGACCTCCAATAAGAGAACCACCACCTCCCTGGGGTCTAAATTTGGTACCGACTACTTTAATTCTCTCTCCATTCGAACCAGCTTCCTCTTGCCCACTAAAGTTCCTTACATAAAAGACAATCTTTTTGACAGCCATTACTTCAGCTGGGAGGGTTTCAGAACAACGAGCTTTGTCTATTCTTCCTCCCTGTTTAGTTTTCCACAAAGACAGAGTCTCTCTTAGAACAAATCCTTCCTTTCTGGCCAAAGCATGTTTTGAGTCCAACTTGAATCAATCCATTGACCTACCTGTCTTTTTTCCCAACTATGGCAACAAGGCAGAATATAAGCTTCACCAAGTGGATGTCCATAGTCAGTTATGTTTCTGTTTACAGAGGACAGAAGAGTTTAGATATTTGTCTCATTCTCAGAGACTAGAAAAGGGGCACCAGTTTCAAGAGTCACTTTATCTAAATGGCTTTCAGACACCATTACTTATGCAAATAGCTCTCAGCATAAGCAACTGCCAAGTAAAATTCGAGGCCATTTGACTAGAGCTATGTCGACTTCCACCGCTTTCCAAGCCAGAGTACCTGTGGATTCAATTTGTGCGGCAGCTACATGGGTCAATCCTCATACCTTTATTACTCATTACAAAGTAGATGTGGCCTCCCGGAACAGGGCTTCCCTTGGTTCCACTGTTAATGAAGAGTTTATTCCCTTGAGCCACCTGAGAAAAAAAGGTGCTGGGGATGCTGTCCCAGCCATCAAGAATGAAGGCGAGATAGGACAACATAGCATAAAGAAGTTATGTACTCACCATAAAGTTCCATGTTTGTTGTCCATAATCTCGCCTTCATTCTTGCATCCCTCCCTCCTTCCACCTTACCTGGAGGATCGAGAAGAATTTCTGGAATTGTTCATAAAGTTCTCTGATTCCCTTCTTGTTTCATGAGACATGGGCTAAGGAATTTTGTCTTACCCTTTTTCTTTTCTGGTTAGATAATTTCTAGTGATTAGTGCTTGCAAACAAGATCTGGGGAACTGTCGCCAGGCATCATGGGATAGGATATATCCTTGAGCCAGTGAAAGCTGTCGAGCTTTAGTATTAGGTCGAGTCGGAACCGATACTCAGTTCTGAACCTAACCATAAAGAACAAAGGCGAGATTATGGACAACAAACATGGAACATTATGGTGAGTACATAACTTCTTTTTTTGTTACTCTTTGAGGAGGTATGCCTGGGTACAAATTCAGAAGTTTTCTGCTGAAAAGCAGTCTGATTTTTTTTTTTTTAATTCAGCTTCAGAGAAATAGTTTTATTTAGCGCATCTGCAATTTGTTGAAAGAGGGAAATTGGTTTAGGGAGTGTCTAAGATTTTTCAGCCCCTCCTTTCAAATCTCCTAGATCCTCTTTCATGCCTAAAAAACAAATAGAAATGACAAGAAGGGGACAATAACAAACAGGAACCTTTCCAGTAAAGAGACAGTAATCAACTTCAGGAAGGCTGTGCTAGCATGCCTTTCTCCCCCCTCCCTTTCTGCCGTAATCTCTTAAAACCTGTCTCAGCATCTTACTGTGTTCATTCCTTTTGGGCAGCAGCTTGTCACAAACTCATAAGTGTTAAAGGTGGTTCAGTAGGGATACAGCTGGCACTGGACACAAACACCTCCTTTCAGAGGAGTTCTCCCCTCCCTGCAAATCAGATAAACTTTTTTCCACATGTTCTTCAGCTTTGCTAACCCTATTAGGCATAGAAACAGTGCTATTTATTCAAGTATTAAAGTCTTCTAGTCCAGAATGCATCTGATACCAAAGAAAGAGCCTTCATGGAAACCATTTTTAAGTTTTCCTTCCTATTTCAGTGCTTTGCATTACCCTTCGCATTACTCGTGGATTCTGGCATGTTTGAAAAGGTTTAGCTCAAGGCTTATCTTATAGCATTCTGAATATCAATCATTTTTTCTTCCTTATTTATATGACTGCTTATCTTTGTAGTCTTTTTCCCAGATGCCAAGAGTCCTTAACATGGGGTTTCAACTCCTCTGACCAATCTGGGATTCCAGATAAAAATTCAGATATCCTTCCTGACCATTTCATACTCTATTGTTGTCTTTGTGCTGTCTTATAGACACTCCACTGCAAAAGTTTTTGATACAAGAGTAGGTGGGTTTGTATCTGGAAACCTTCCTGAACTTCTCATATCAGTCACAGACTTCAGACAGAGTTTTTCTCGGAATCCTGGGGTTCACCACATCTGTGTTTCTCTTGATTCCTCTCATTTAGTAGCACATGAGACAAATTCTGTGATATCCAAAAAGCACTTGGACTCAGCACTTGCATCCTCAGATACCTAGATGGGCTGTGTCTGCAAATGGTCTGTTGTGATCAGTGTGTACTATCCCAGTAAACAAACTAAATAAATAAATACCCATCTTGGGCTTTGTATTGACGGAATTGCAATAAAGAGACTACAGATACAAAAGATTATTCCATTTTGTCGTGGGTTGTGATCCATGCCTTTTAATCTCTTCATTATCTATGGTCCCCTGGACCTTTCCTCATGATTGCACATAACACCACAAGCGATGTGGTACATCAACATGCATGGGGGTACAAGGTCATATCATCTCTACAGGCTGGATATGATCACTTGGGAGTTAAATATTCTGCATTCTTTAACCTTCCAAGAATATTACCTTATATCAGAACAAAACATAGTGGCAGATAAACTGAGAAGGACCAGAACAGACCCTCATGAGTGCAGTTTGAATCAGGGTCCTCCAGGTATTGATTCAGTTCTGGGAAATGCATCAAATATATGTGTCAGCCTCCTTTCAAAACAGACAACTTTATACATGTTTTTTTCATTCCCTTATGGGGAAATGCTTCTTTATATATTTCTACCCTTTCACTGGCATTCAGGGTAATTCTGTAGATTCAGAAGGGTTCTCCAAAAAAATAGTTATGGTGACCCCCCCCCCCCTTTTGCCCCAGGCAGTACTGGTTCTGACATTTTATGGTATTGTCCAAGGGCAATTACTTCAAGTTTCCTTGGCATCTAAATCAGCTCACACAGGACTGCAGGAATTTGATACAGCCCAGTCAAAAACATCTTAAATTATCTAATTGGACTCTAATACCTTTTGGACCCTTCTTCTTAGAGGACGTGCAGCAGGTACTAAAAGAGACAAGAAGTCCTTTTACTAGAAACTCTTATCTTGACATAAAGTAGATTTTTCAAATCGTTGTCTTTCCAGTATTCAAGGACCTATAGTGGATTGTACAGTTAATACCCAAATATCTGTGTGAGTTATTAGCCTCTGGCCTTCATACTATTTTATCAAGTTACAATTTGCAGTCACTTTAGTTTGTCTGCCTATGGACCCTTCTGTCTCTTTTCAGTGTTTTCTTAGTAAAACAGTTTCTAATAGGAGTGTTTCATCTGATATCACCTTACAAAGAAATTGCTCCTTCATGGGATTTTAACTTTCTGCTGGAAAAGTTAACCATATCTCCATCTGAACCTGCACATTTGTTAGATTTAAGATTCAGTCCATGGAAGTCTATTCTCTTTGCTATGACATTTACAAGATGAGTATTTGAGTTGCTAGCTGCCTTGGTGGGTTAACCCTATCTGGTCAGCTTTTGGGATACTGTATCAGTAAAAACAAATCCCTCATGTGTGCCGAAGGTTACTTCAGAGTTATTTGAATCAAGCCATCAGTTTCCCACTGTTCTTTACTAACCCTCAGAGCCATGGAGTAAAGTTTTCTCATACTATGCACATGCATAGACAGCTCGGGTACCATCTTTACAGAACCAAGTCATTTAGAAAACAGCTATTTATTTCTTATGCTGGGACTAAAAAAGGACAACCAGTGCCAAAATGAATATTTGCAGTGGGTTGTCTTTGACTATTTCCTTTTGTTATATCCACCATGATAAGCCACTTCCAGGCAGTATTAAGACACACTTTCTGAAGGCTTTGTATTCTTTGATGGTATATTTATTGAAAAGGGTGGATTCTGGAAGCTTTCTAGAGACAGCTACATGGTCCTCCATATATACCTCTACAAGGAATTGCATGTTGGATTCTTTTGTTTAGATCCAGATTGGATTTGCTGGGACCATTCTCCAGGGGCTTTTGAAACCATATCCTTCCTCTCCCAGGAAGGATAGACTTTGGTAATCAACCCATATAGCTTAAGGGCTACTGCAGCAGTGAGGAATTCAAATGTCTGCTGTTAGGGTAAGTGCAACTTACACAACTGTATTTTTGTATTGTTAGTGCAATGATGTTGCTCTTACATGAGTGGGGAAGTGACAGTGCAATTAGTGGTCTCTGAGATGGATACTGCCAGACTGCAGGTTAAAGCCCTGATAATGGCATCCATTTTGCTCTCTGACTATACCACTATTAGAATGTTTTTAGGTTTCCTGAAACAGACAATTGGCACTGCACAGTTAATTTATTTTTTGTGTAGAGGAACCTCTTTCAGTACTAATTTAAAATTTTTTTCACATTGAAAGGAATTCTCTAGGGGGATTCATTCAGAGATAATTCAGGACTGGGAAATTCGTAATAGTCAGCGAGTAATTTAAGACATTATATAACAGCTGTTTCTGTTAGATTAGACCAAAATTAGAATCCTTGCAAGAATAATTGATTGAGGCATAAGAGTAGGTGAAAGAGAGGGTTATGGGCAGTTTTAGTAAACTGAAGTGGTAAATATTTAGCTGTCCACCTATAACAGCAGAGGGTGGAGAGGAATAGTTATAAAGTAAGGGATTCTGGTAATGACAACATGGTTTCTTCTCCATAGGACATCATAATGTTTTTTTGAAAAGTATTATTCTGGGATCTACGCAGAAGAGGAGGACTTATTTCAGCTCCAGAATGCAAAAACTATTTAGTCTCACTAATTCTGTCCTGATTTGACTCCTTAGACTTGCAAAGTTAACTCAACTAATCACTGAGGTGGTTGGATATTTGTTGGCTAGTATTTCCCAAGCTTCTTCCTTCAGACAAAGTAAAAATGTACCACAAGTTCTTTCTGAGCTTTTCCAATCAAATCTCTTCTATCTGCCAAAGAATTTCTCAGGATTGTGGGAGGCTTGGCCTCTATGATTTTTATGATTCCCTTGGCCAGACTTCACATGAGTAAAATTCAATGGCACCTCAGGCCAGTCTGGACTCAACATCAACACCCCTTATCTTTTCAGATTCTAGGCATGGGGTGTGTAAGAAGGAAGTTACTGTGGTGGGTGGACTAAGTGTTCATCATTCACACTGCTTCAGTGGCATTTTGGGTTATTTGCTAAGGCGAACCAGTACTGTCTAGTTTTAAAAAGCTCAGATCCTCCTCCCTTTCTCTTCCTGTGACAGCTCGTCTTCAGTCTGCCACAATATATGCTTTATAGTTTGGCTGTGAAAGTGCAAGGTCTGTTGAACAAACAGGATGAATAGAAGCACATCAGTGTCAAAGAGACGATGGCAATAATAAATGATTTGAAAGCCTCTGATCATCTTGTATCTACAATTCCTCTACAAGGTGTTTCAGACAACACCACAGTCGTGTGCTACATATACAAACAAGGGGATACCTGATCTTACTCCCTTTTGTAGACATGCTATGATAGCCTAGGTGGTAGCAACTCAGCTTAGTTTGACTCTGCAGACTTCCTGCATTTTGTTAGAGCAAAACATTGTAGCAGACAAGCCAAGCAGGACCAGGAGAGACCCTCACAAATGGAAACTACAGCCATGGGTCTTCCGGGAATTGATCCAGTTGTGGTAACACCTGAAGTAAATCTGCTTACCCATTTCAAAGCAGACAGTTAAAGAAATTCTATTCTAAGACTTCTTGCAAATAAGCCTGGAAAACAGATGCTTTCTCATTGCCATGAATGGGAACGTCTCTCTGTACTTTTACACCCTTTCCTCTGATATCCATGGTTCTTTTAAAGATTGTGGTGGTCACTCTCTTTTGGTGCAGGCAACAGTGTCTCTCCCTTTTTTAAATTGGCCAAGGGCAGTTACCATAAATATCCTCAGAGACTGGATTTACTTGCACAAGGCATGGGTTGTTTGATATGCCCCTGATTAAAAGCACTTCACTTAACTGCTTGCATGATAGCTTACTTTTTTTCAGAGGACAGCAGGTACTGAAGAAGACTAAAAATTGTACTACTAGAAAGTCATATACGTGCAAGTGGAAAATGTTTTCTAGTTGGTGACAATCCAAGAACCAGGACCCTTTCAAGGCCCATTTGCTTATGTTTCTTGGTTGTTTGTGTGTGTTACTGTCCCCTGGTCTTTCTTGCTCTTCTCTCAAGATTCATCTGTCAGAGATTTTTGATTGTCTGCCCTTGGATCCTCCTTTCTTCCTTTCCTTATGTCAAGCAGCTTTTGAAAGAGTTTTACATATTTGTCTGCTTAAAAAACAGGTGGCTGTTCCTTGGGATCTTAACTTTGTGCTTGAAAACGTAACTTTTCTTCCAGTTGAGCCAGTTTATCAGGCAGATGTGAGGTTCTTAACATGGGAGACAGTATTATTCATTGTTCTGACTTCTGCTAGAAGAGTGAGTTACAAGATCTTATGAGGAGTCAACCATACCTCATTTTCACAAGACAGGGTTTCTTTGAGAACAAATCCCTCTTTTATTCTTAAATAGGTTTCAGAGTATACCTTGAGCCAATCCATTAATCTCATTGCCTTCTTTCCAGAAGCTAAGGATGGGGGTGGGGGATTCTCCATACTCTGAATGTCCATAGGCAGATCAGATACTACTTGGACAGAATTCAGCCCTTCAAGAAACCAGCTCAGCTGTTTCTCTCTTATGATGGTAAGAGAAAAGGACAACCAGTGTGAAATCAGTCTCCAGATTGTTTTCTTATAGAATTTCGTTACTCACATCATAACAAATCTCTTTGGGCCCATTCTGCCAGGGGTTGTCTTTATCTCTGGCTTTCTGGAAAGGGATGGACTCCAGACGTATGCCAGAGGCAGCAGTTTTGTCATCTGTTTATACTTCTAAAACCATTACAAACTGGATTCCTTTTCCAGGTCCAGAACAGGCTTTTCAAAGGCCATTCTCCAGGAGCTCCTGGTTTCTTAATGCCCCCTATAATTTTTCTATGCTATGGTAATCTATCCTAATAACTTAGGCTTTTGCAACATTAATGTTGAATATAGTACAGTTGTGTAAGTAAACTTACCATAACAGTAGATGTTTTAATAGATTATGGTCACAGTAGCTGCCTCAGAAATAGATGGTATTCCTGTGGAAGTTAGGAGATAAAAAACTGATAAAGATCTGGAAGGTTTTGTTTAATAGTATTTTAAGAGGAGAAGTACCAGCATCCTGGAAGAAGGAGGTGGTAATGGTAATACCTAAAGAGGTTAAAGATCCATCAGATCCAGCTTCATACAGGCCCATTTCAATAATAAACCATGATTATAAAGTGTTTGTCTATCGTGGCTAAAAGAATGGCAAAAGTGATACCAAAATTGATAGATATGGATCAGTGTGGTATTCTGGAGGGGAGGCAAACATTTGAGAATATTAACAGAACACTGATGATCCAGGAGGAAGTAGAATGTAAAAATGTACCTCTTTTATTGGTGGGTCTTGATGCAGAGAACACATTTGACAGAGTAGACTGGGACTTCATGAGCAGGGCAATGGAGGTATTTGCTTTCCCTGATACAATTATAAGGTTGATTAGAAGAATATATGAGGGATCAGAGGAGCAAATTAAAGTGGGTGGGGTCCTCTGTAATCATTTCTGCTTGAGTAGAGGAACTAGGCAGGGTTGTCCGCTTTCCCCTTTGTTGTTTGCATTATATTTAGAACCACTGGCAAAGAAAATAAGGGTCTCAGAAATTCAAGGATATAACTGGTATGGTAGTCAGGAAAAGCTGGCTTAATTTGCAGATGATATTATTTTATACATGACAGAACCAGAAAGGGGCATTACAGTGTTGTGGAACATTTTAAGACAATTTCAGATCTTCTCAGGATACAAAATTAATGAAGCTAAAACAAAGGCAATAGTGGTAAAGTATGTCCCCACACACACAAATTGGTCCAACAAAATCCATATTTATGGGGTTATGATAAAATGAACTATTTAGGAGTATGGATTAGCAATGACTCTGTGGTGGCAGCTAAGGATATGTGGGAAGAGACTAAACAGAAGATAATACAAAAATTGAGAAACTGGAAGTTTTGCTATATGGATATGGATACTAAGATACAAGCTATTAAAATGTTTTTACTCCCTTTATTCTTATACAAAGGTCAAGCATACTTTTACCAACCGGAGGAGAAGTTGTGGATAGCAACTAAAAAAAGATCTGAAAGATTTTTATCTTGGAAGGGAAGACAGTAAGGGTCAAGTGGGATAAGCTGATTCTACCAATATAACAAGGCGGGCTAGGATTACCTAATTTGAAGGGGTATTTTAGAGCAACACAGTTAAGGCTCTTATACATAGCACAAGCAGAAAACTATAATTCAAAGTGGAAAGGAATAATGCTGACACAGGGAGGAAGCTCAAGAAATAAGGAGAGATTGGGATTTTGGATGCAGACTCTTCAGGAGAACAACCAAAATCATACAGAGTATTATAGTCATAAAATAGCCGGGAGTATTCTAAGAACCAAACCAGCACGAGAATGGAGAAAAGAAATTTTGCCAATAGAGATGACTGTGGTCAGGGATACAGGCAATAGGGAAGAGGGGGCTGGAATTTATTGGAGAAAACTGGCAAAGGAACCAAGGTATTGGGAGCAAATGACTAATAAGGGAAAGGTAATAGAATGGGAAGAGGCCAAGAATTTATTTGGACTGCAGGTTAGAGATTGCATTCCCTATCAAGGATTGATATCAGAGTATAGAAATTGGCTCGTTCCAAGCCAGACTTTCCTGGTTAAAAAAAGTGAAATAAAATAAATAAATAAAAACAGGGTGTGCACAATGTACCTTGTATAGTAGCTGGAGAGGTCACTCTGGAGCTTTGTTTAACCCTCCAAGCTTCCTACTTTCCATTAGAGCAAAATGTAGTGGCAGAGAAGCTGATAAAGACAGAACCTCATAAATGGAAATTGAATGAGGGAGAGGATTTCTAGGAATTGATCTGTTCGCCTCCTTTCAAAATAGACTAAACAAATACTGCACCAGAATTCCTTGCATGCAGACCTGGAAAACATCTGCTTTTTCATTTCCATGGCCGGGCATATTCCTTTCTGCATTACCATCCTTTCTACTGACATCCAGGGTAATTCTGAATATTCAGGAGGAGTCTTCAATGATCATTATGGTGACTCACTTCTGGCCCTGGCAACATTTGGTTCTCCCTTCTTATGGAATTGGCCAAGGGCAATTAGCACAAGTTTCCTCACAGACTGGATTTATTTACATGAGATTAGGGGTGTTTAATACATCCCAACCCCAAACGGCTACTACCAGCTGCCTGGCTGATAGGTCTTCATACCTTTTGATACATCCTAATCATAAACAACTTCAACTGACTGCCTGAAGGATTCAGTTTTGACGTCCTTTAGGCACCTTCTTTCTGAGGACAAGTAATGGGTACTAAAAGACACAAGAAGGCCTGTTACTAGGAAATCTTATTTTGCTAAATGAAAAAGATGTATTAGTTGGTGCTACAGAAATAACCATGGCCCATTCAGGGATTTTGTACCACTAGTTATTAAATATTTGTGTGAGTTCCTCTCCTCTGGCCTTTCTTTCTACTTTAGCAGGGTTAATTTGTCTGCCATGTCAGCATGTCTGCCCATGTTTCCTTCCCTTTCTTCTGTCTTTGGTCAAGCATTTCTTGGAAGGGGTTTAGATATGAGACCATCTTAGCACCTTCTTGGGATCTTAACTTTGTGCTGGAAAAATTGTCTTTGTCTCCTTTTGAACCAGCTCATTTGGCTGATTTACAGTTCATAGTGTGGAAGACTGTATAGCTTATTGCTCTGACATCTGCAAGACAAGTATCTGAGTTGCAAGCTGTCATGGTGGGTGAACCCGGGTCTATATTAGATCAGCGAACACTTAAAAAACCGAACGCTGATTGATCGACCTTATGTAAGTGAAAGCTTACAATTTCGAACTGTCAGATCAGCGATTTTTTTCCCCATCCAAAACACATACACACAACACAGGCACACCAAACAAACAGAAATCCACACACATACACCTAAAATCTGACACCTAACCCTACACTAAACTATGCACACACCACTAACTATCCACTTGCCTTAACCCAAACCCTAACCCTAAGGTCCGTCACTATCGCACACTCACCTCACCCGCTCCCTAACCCTAACTCACCTAAACCTGCCCTAACCCTCACGTCCACACAATCGCACGCATACCTAACCCGAGCCCTAACCCTAACTCACCTAACCCATACTAACACTCACATCCATACAATCGCACACTTACCTGAATCCGACTCGTAACTTTCCACCATAGCACTGAAAATATCGAAGCAACAGAAATGGACAACCGAATTCTTTCCCTAGGAAAAAATTTGGGTTTGTGTTGCTTCGATATTTTGAACATTCGCTAAAATAAGGTTGATCAATGAGCGTTTGCTTGTTTAAGCGTTCGCTGATCTAATATAGACCCCGGTGAACCCTATTTGACTATCCATAGAGAGAGAGAGAGAGAGTTACTATCCCTCATTCATTCCAAAAGTCATTCTAGAGTTTACTTTGAATCAAGCCAACAATCTCCCTGTTTTTTATCCAGAACCGAAAAATCAGGAAGAAAGGATTTTGCATGCTCTGGACCTGCACTAGCAACTCTGTATTATCTTGACAGGACTAAATCTTTTCGGAAAACTGAACAGCTGTTATCTGCTATGGCAGAACATAGAAACAGACCATTTGCTAGTAATTTTTGCTGCTCCCAACATGATATATTACTTCCAGGCAGGATCAAGGCACATTTTACTAGAACCTTGTCTTCTTTGATGGCATATCAGAAACAGGTGGATTCAAGAAGCATTACAGTGGCAGTTACTTTTTCCTTTGTACATGCCATTATGAAGCAGTACAAACTGGATTCCTTTTCCAGATTTATAAAAAGCTTTGTTAAAACCATTCTCAGTGGATCCTGGATCCTAATCCTTCCTCTTCTCAGATAGGGTAAGATATACTATAGTAACTTACCCATATAGTTTAGGGTACTGCAGCAGTGATACAGCTGAACATAATACATCTGTGCAAGTTAAACTTACCATGATAGTAGATGTTCAAAGCCATCACTGCTACAGTTGCCTCACCCTCCTACCATTCCTCTTTTTATATGTAGTTATGTTTTTAGAAAAAGTTAAATATTCCTACTTTTTCTGTTTTTTTTCCAGACAGTAGGCTCTGTCCCTTTGGGGAGGGGGAGCAAGAACATCCTGATGTTTTTTGGCTTCCTGGCTACAGTTTTCTCCCTTATGAGCTTGTGCCACACATGTGTGGAGGACAGCCAGAGACTTTGGAAGCCTGGGTAGCTGTTCTATCCTTTGCAGGATATAACCCATATAGATTAGGAAGCAATGATGATTTTGGACATCTACTGTTAGGTAAGTGCAAGTTACACAACTGTACTATCTTAGGGACGTTATTTGAAATGAATAAAAAAACATGCTAAGTTGGGAGCATCTTACTCTTCCTTCTTCCGAAGGCAGTTTTTTTCTTCTAGTCCTGGAACTGTATGCAGCAGCAGCCAGGTTAAAGTTTTTTGGGAATCAAATGACTCACGCAAGGAGGCTATCTGGGTCAATAAGATGAGGCATTGTACAAATGGCCTAATTAAGCCTTATAGTTTCATAGGTGGTCACTAGGCTATTGACCAAAGAGACATTTTAAGCCTAGCCAAACTTACCCCATATTTACCAAAATATTACGTGTCAATAACCCAATGAATTTTATGATTATGATATAAGCTTGTACATATCAAATAGTCACAGGCTGTCCATGTCCATTATATGCCAAACTTAGAGTAAAGTTGTGATTTCCCATCCATTGGTCCAAGTTACTTTTGAATAGGGTTAGAGATGATCTTTGCTTCACATGGATGAGAAGCCTGTTCTAGAGAAGCTTTTTCATAAGTCAGTTGAACTAAGGTTATATATATGTTGGTTAGCTCCCTGATTTTGACAGCTTGTTTTGTCTTTAATGTTACTGGGACTCATTCCTTTTTGAAAGAGTTGCTTCCTATTGGGTCTGTAGTTCTCTGGGGAGTGTGGACAGCAGGTATTGCTAGGGATTAAAGGGACTGTTCTGACTTGCACTATTGGGAACCACTGTTGTACAACACTGAAGTTATAACCTGGGAGTGATTTTGTGCTTTTTACTCCCTTCGGGAGGGCAGAGGTGGTTTATATAGGAAGTTGGCACTGAATGCAAATAATATTAAATTAAGGAAAGTTGTAAGGGGTAACTGACAATAGTGAGTGGCTTGGTTAGTGGATGCCAGAGTTTTGCATCCTGTTGGCCCCCAGAGGTAATCTTTCAGATAAATATAGACTACCATGGTGTAGAGAATTAAATACTGAAATTGACAAGAAAATGTAGATGTGATTATTTGGGCCCATATATTTGCATTCTGTTCGCATAAATATTGGTTCTTTGTTTGGCAGTATCAATTTAAATATTTTTATACACCTGCCAGAATGAATAGGATGTTCCCTGTGGTAAGCTCATCTTTCTGGAGGTGTCAGTCTGGGTCTTAGGGGACCTGGATCTGGTTAGGGACTGTTCAATAATTATTGGATTTAAACAAATACTTTAGCAAATCTGTGAAGTTACCTTGTCTGATTTGCCTATATTGCAAAAGTATTTACCTTGGACCTTCCAGCTCATTTTAATATGACAGTCTGTCTTTTAGCTCTAATAAATTTTCTGTTGTTAGGGGGCCATGAAATACATTACAAAAAATGGGGAACAAACCATCCTCTTAATTATATGGATTTGTATGTAGTGTTGAAAGAACATGTGTCTCTTGAGCATAAATCTGATTACCCCATTATAAAGGGGAAAGGACAAATGAATTGTTCATCCTGGTTATCTTTTGTGGCTGAACACCATGAAGAATTTTAGCAAAGCATAATTTCATATGTACCTGTTAAGTGAGTCTGCAATTAATTTGACTCTTTGAAAGTTGAATATGTTTTACTTATAGTTGATTGTTTTTTTCCTTTTTTTCACAATGAAGTGCAACTGAGCAAAAAAAAAATGCAGAGGAGTCCAGGAGATATCTATGATTCTGAGTCAGAACTCGAAATCAGCATTTCAGGACAATACTCTTTGGTCTCACCTGTGCAGCTTATAATTCACCAAGTGCAAGACCATAGCAGATCACCAGAGACTTAAGGGAGTCCAGCTATTCCTTATATAGATTACTGGCTCCTCATTACTTTCCCATTGACTGATGGTAATACAAAACAGAGTATGTGCACAAATGTTAATTTCTTAAGACTTATGGTGAAACTCACAAAGTCATATCTCCATTTGATTCATTCTTCAGTCTTTATCATTTGTTGTATAGACAAAACACTTTTCTTGTCCTTACTGACCAAGAAAACATTACCTTTTCTGCAGTGTTTCATGACCCTTGCTCACTCATCTGAGGGTCTGTCAGCACAAAACCTTTCTCAGACTCTTCGGCTTTATAGCAGCTTCAAGTTTTAAGATGTTTAATATTTGACTTCACATGAGGATACTTCACTGGACTTTCCAGGTCCAGTAGTTTGAGTTTTACCTTGTGTCCTTCCCAGTCAAGACTGAACTAAGGTTATGTAATAAGTTGGCTAGCTCCCTGGTTTTGACAGATTGTTTTTGTCATAATAAAAACTGAAACAGAATAGCATCAATGACGGGACCCTTACTCCAATGTTGATGATCCTTGGGAGGGGCCAGGATTTTATCAGGCTTTTTTTTGGATTGGTTCCACTGTATTGGACTCCCTTCAGGTCGTCCAGGACACCAAATCAGTGAGTGTGTCCTGAGGGGCATCCACCCAGAATGTGGATGGGCCTACCCCAAAAGTCTTTGGAAACACTGAGTTCTCTGGATATGGTTCTTCAGCTTTCCAACCCCCACTCTGGTGAAGCAGCTCCATAAAGTCACCAAAAGAGTTGTCATCACAGGAGGATTTTGGGGACTCCTCTCCTTTCTCAAGGTCAGTATTCTTAGTAAGGGACACTTCCCTTACCTCAAAGGAATCCAGATGTTTCCTCTTCTACCACCTCTTGCCATGATTTTCCATCCAGGGAAATCAGGGGAGGGGTGAAAAAGGCCGGGGGGCCCCGGATGCAGTGTGGCCTGGAGGCTAGTTGGAGTGGGCTGCCCTGAAGCAGGATGATGTGACACTGCAAACACAGACAACAAGGAGGAGGGATGCAGGTTGGTTTTGACCACTCCCTCTCTGAATGGGAGAACATCCTCTCTATGATGTTGATGGCGGAGGCTGAAGCTGACCACCTGAGGTTAACACCCCCAGGATCTGAAGACTGCAAAGATATGTTAGACTCTGGAGTTGCTCCCACCTGCCCTGACACTGAGACTGGAGCCAAGCTGTCAAGAGTTGAAGCACTGAGAGGAAGATATGACTCCAAGACCCAGAGCTTTGAACTCGATCTGTTCACCCCAGTACCAAAGGGTCTGCTCCAAGGCCCACTTGGCTGTAAGACTGCTGGAGTTAAGAAGGCCAAGGCAGGGTGGGAGCCAAAATTGACCAAGCCATTGGATCTGTTCCAATCAGTTGTAAAGAATCCTGCTGTGGAAACACTGGAGCCATTGGGCCCAAGGGAGGAAACAAATTTGATGAATCCAAAGCCTTGACTCAGGTACCCAAGACCAAAGAGATCAGACCTAATGCACTTGTGCTTGCATGAAGGACCACATCAGCTGCTCCATCTCAGCAGGTCTCAAACTCCTGACCCATCGGATCAACTTAGGTGAGGAAGCTACCAAGGGGGGAGGGCTTGGAAGCCTGCCTGCCTGCTAGCAGAAGGCTCCAAGGACTGGGGCCAAAGCAGAGAAGCTTGGATCTGGGATGGGGATGGCGAGGACTCTAGATAGAGGGGGGGGAGTGACTGAATCTGTGAGAGGGACCCCCCACCCTTGACAAAAAAGGGCTAAGGATGCTAAGTGTAGGGGAAGAGACCTTCCCCACAGTCAGCACCATGGGAGAACAGTTCTGAGGTGTCAGCTCTGAAGATGGTGCCAAGACAGTTGGAGGGGCTGAAGACTTTGGGTTCTTTGGATCTCTCTAGCTAGAGGTGGGGAGAGCCACTCATTTATTGCTCCCCTTAGTGGATTTGGGGTCTTTTTCCCTCCTTCAGATCCCAGTCATCATTTTCATGTTTCCTGGCTGGAGAAGAAAAGGAAGAAGCCTCCCTGGCTGTCAAAAGACCTTTAAGATGTAGCTCAGCCATCTTTTCATTAACAGCCCTGGATCTGAAACTAACGCAGATGGCATACTGTGTCTCCATGTGCACAGGCCCAAGACAGTGGAGACACTGATCATGTGAGTCTTGGGAGGAAGATTTATGGCCACACATTACAAACTTTTCAAACTCTTTCTCCATACCTAAATAACAGGATAAACACATTCTAACTAAAACAGTGAGGGTGTCACTATTGTAAAGGGCACTTCACACATTACAAGGTGGGAAAAGTCCACTAACGTTAATATTACACACTTACCCTACCTAAACACACGACAAATAACTGCAAAAACACACTATATATCAACTATCCTATGTTATAAAAAGAAGCAAGAAGAAGAAACTTTCCTGTGCCTACCAAAGGTGACCTCATATACTAAGCAAAGGTCTGCGTAAAAACTGAAACACACCACCACAGGCTACTAAAAATTATGCGTTTCAGAATAAACTAAAAACTTTAATTGTTAAGACTTAAAATGAGATGTAAAGCGATAAAACAAAGCCCTTGTTTATTTGTATATAATAAGCGCTTTCGGCTAAAAGCCTTCCTCAGATCGTCTTTGAATGTCCTAGAGGTGGAGATATAAGCAACAGTACTGAAATATGCGAGGTGAACTGGATTATCTCCGAGCAGATTGCCCTCCGGGCCTGAATGCAGTTGTACCATTCAAACCGATCTTAAAGGCAAGGCGCATATCTGTACGTTGAAGTGCACAAAGGACTCTGTAGTTGGTCTACTAGCAAAGGAATGTGAAGTTTACCTTAACCTTAAAGAAAATAATTTTTAATGTAAGGATGTTGTACAGAGATAAGTTAAGTATTAAGCACTGAGGAGCAAAGAAAATCACCTCCTGGATGTTGGTATTCTTTAAGTCCCTTTAGTAGTTGAAATATGGTCTATGGCACAGAAAGTCTGTGTTGAGATAAACAACTAGTGACTGCACATTTGTCTTTATGCAATGGATTTTGAACAATTATCCCCTTTGGGAAGTTCTCATCAAGCAGAACTTATGACACCTACGTGCCTTTGCCATTAATAATGGAAAAATTAACAATGGAATAGCAACATGGGCCAGTGGTACAAAAGCTGTTCTAGCTTGGTATGTATCTATTTTACAAAGAAGCACATTTTGCTTGTACAGCCATACCACCCTGAATGCACCCGATCTCGTCTGGTTTCAGAAGCTAAGCAGGGTTGGGTCTGGTTAGTACTTGGATGGGGAATCACCTGCAAATACCAGATGCTGAACCAGTAACCCCATGAAGTTTGTTCTTATCGGCACAAGATGTCAATTTCCACTATGTCTTTATATCCTTTATTTTTCTTGACAGTTTGAACCAAGAGAAATTAATTAATGACTGTCTCAGCAATGGAATTAGAACTACTAGATGTTTTAAGTTTCATTCTAAAAGGACTGATGTTATTTATACAAGCCCTAAGTAGTTATATAAACCCAAAGTATTTACTGGGGAAGAAAGAACTGAAGTAACATCAACACTGATTAGTGCTGACAAAGCTGCCTTAGCCTTGTATGTGCTGTTTCTTCAAGGAAATTGTCTTTACTTGGCAACTTGGAGGGGTGTTATCTTTAAGGTCTCTGATTGGCTGTGAACTCATTGCTTTGAAAAAAGGTGTTGGCTTGGATTTAGCCACATGATTGGTGTTTCATTCATTTATCTTAGCTTTGAGGAATCTGATTTTTTTTTTTATCTGAGAAAGGCTTTTAGCCGAAAGCACTTATCATATACAAATCAACAAGGACTTTGTTTTATTGCTTTAAGTTTCATTTTAAGTCTTTACAATTACAATTTTTATTTTATTCTGAAAAGCATAATTTTTAGTAGCCTGAGGTGGTGTGTTTCAGTTTTTACACAGACTTTTGCTTAGTTTTGAAACCACCTTTGGCAGTCACAGGACAGTTTCTTCTTGCTTGCTTCTTTGTTTTTGGATCCTTTGACTGCACATGGCTGAATTTAACACTGCAACAGAGACCTTGGAAAAAGGGAGAGCTTCTTTAGACTTTATTAGAAGCAGGAATACCACAGATTGCCGAGGTGAGAATGTCAATCCACTATTGTGTTTGAATTTTGATACAGATACAATTTCTTTTAACAATGAGACACCGGAGATAGAATGCTTTGAAAATATACTTAAAAATATAGAAAATGCAGCCTACTACCTGAAAAGATTGCAGTGGCAGCAGTTCCATCTTGAAGAAAGTATGCACTACAGGGTGATTCCTAGGGGAATGAGAGTTAAATGCAAGCCTAGCTATGGAAATAGTCACCCAAAACTGCTGGCAAAAAAGCAAGCCATTAACTTAGAAACAAGCTTTAAGTATATAAGGTTGTTATTTGAATATTTCAAACCGGAAGAAAAAAGTATAGCTAAACACATTAAAACCAAGCAATTCAAATTAGAACAGATGGAACTGTTAGATGACAGTCTAAGTAAGCTGGAGAATTTGAAGTTTAATTTGAATGTATATGACAGCAAATTAAAAGAACAAAGCACTGAAGGTAGAACTACGAAAAATGTAAATAAGAAAATCCTCAACAGGATAAACACCTCACTACGCAACAGAATAATAAATAATAATAATCCAAAGTAGATATTAGTAATGAGGCAACCAGGGTCTCTGCAGGACTTTCTTATTTATATTTTTCATAGTTCTACCTTCAATGCTTCACAGGAACATGGCCGAGAAACATGATGAAATTGTGGAATTGGACTATAATCCCAGTAAACGAGGTGATACATGTTTAAACCTGCAGGAGAGATTTACACAGTATCTTACGAGAGACAAGAACTTCCTCATTCAGTATGAGGCGTGTTCCGGTGATGACGTCACCAGCGGTTCATCAGAAGACAGTGAGCGACTGCAACAGTGTATGGAGGAGCTGGAGCGTGATTTTCTAAAGTTAAAAAGATTACAGCACAGCGGTATCACTTTGAGATGTGCCTAGAGAAGAAGATTGTTCCTCGAGGCTTGCGGGTGTTTAATATCCCCACACAAGGCTCCCAATTTCCAGAACTGCTTACACGATGGCAACAATTGAATTTGGAGGTAAGCGCAAACTATATGAAACTCCTTATTGACTTTTTTCGACCAGAGGAGAATAGTCTTAAGGATGTTATAAAAAGTTAAACAAGAATATGTTTATAAACATTTCTCTGAACGGACTGTAGATCCATTATTTGAATGTTTGCTTGAAAGTATAGCGGTCTTTGAGCATAAGCTTACCTACCAAAAGAAAGTAAAGATTTTGAGGGACATTAACGATTTTAAAACTGGGAATGTCTTTATGTCGCCTAAGACTAGACAACATTCACATCATTTGATTGATACACAGGACAATACTACTGCTGGTGGTGTTGCTACTGTTAAAGTGAATAATAATGTAATGTCTTCATCTGCTAGTCGTAGTAATGATGTTAATGAGTTTTTTGATGCTAATGACATGTTTATAACATCTAAAGTTAATGAACAACCTGCACAAACTGAAGATAGCAGTGTTATTAGCACTGTTATCACTGGAAGTGATGTACCTAATGGGAGTAGGAATTTATATCCTACTACTATTGTAAGACAGGGGGCTCAGACACCTTCAGTACAGGATAAGGTAGTTAGACCTAAAACCTATCTGAACAGAGTTAATGGAAATAATATAGGTGGTGTATCTGGTATTGATGTGACAGGACACCCCCCTTTTCCATATCCCATCAATTTAGACAAAGGAATGAGGCGACCGAGATCTGTGAGTCGAGGTCACCAGAAACGGAAATATTCAGGGGACAGAGCCACAGGCCAAACTATCAAGAATATGTGGGGGAATGTTATGAATCATTAGTTTGGAATATATCCCAATATCAACTCACCCAGGAAGAACATAGGGTATTGAATACTCCAAGCTAGTTGCTCAGCATAATGCATCCGAGATTATTCAAGTTCAACTAACTCTGGGCAAAACCACAATCCAGATTGTAGCTTGCTACAGACCCCCCACCATGCCCCAGGATTCCCACTCCTCTTTTCTTGATACACTGGAAAATATTAAGGTACAACCTAACACTCTAATAATGGGTGATTTCAGCTACCCTACCATTAACTGGGAAAACTACTCATGTACCAACTCTTTTGCTCAACGTTTTCTGGAAATCATCAATTCCAACACTTTGGATCAACTTATCCACACCCCCACCAGAGGCAGCAATATCCTAGACCTGGTCATCCCCAACATGGATGACCTGTGTTCCACACCAGAGGTCAGCTCCTCGTTGGTCAGATCCGACCACAAGCTAATCACCCTAGACATCCACATCCCGCTCCCACCCCCCATTAGGAAAACAACCGTAAGAAATTTCTCCAAAGCCAACCTCACGCTTCTTAAGACAGAAGTGGCAAACTTCTTGACACCCATGCAGATTGGCAATAGAGGTACGACTGCTGAATCCTACACAAATGCACTTTATAAGCACTTACACGAGTGCATGGATTGTGCTATCCCTAACAGAACCAAGATGCTATCCTCCAAAAAAAGGAAGCTAATCTGGTGGTCTTCTGCCATAAACAAACTCTACAACAGAAGAAAGAAACTGTTGCAAAAAAGAGTAAAATCCCACGATTGGAAGAACTCCCTGGTCAGCCTCAGTAAGAAGCTGAGATCCCTCATAAAATCCTCCAAAGCTAGTTATGAAAACAAAATTGCCACTGATGCTAAAGACAACCAAAAAGCATTCTATAGCTATGTCAAAATTCTCAATGGCAACACTCAGATCTGCTCTGAGTTACAGCACAATGACACTAAATATACAGAACCAACTGATATTGCCAACATCCTGGTAGATAGGTTCAGTGCTAACTTTACCCCCCTCTCACCCCCTAAAGAAGGGCCCATCTTTATACCAGAAGAATTCAAAGTTCCTATAATCACGGCTGCACAGGTAAAAGCTTCACTCTCCAAAGCCAAGAACACAGCATCCATGGGACCTGACAACATCCCAGGCTGCCTTCTACATGAAATACAGAATGAACTGGCACCCCACCTAAGTACCATGTTCAATCATAGCCTCACCTCAGGCTTTGTGCCCATTGAATGGCGCACCGCGACAGTTATCCCACTCCACAAAGGGGGGGGGCACAACAGACCCCAGGAACTACCGCCCCATTAGCCTGACGAGCCTCGTTTGCAAGGCCATGGAACGTATCATCATGGAACTCATAAACAAAGACATTGGAGATCTCCAAACCCTGGACCCCACACAGTTTGGGTTTTCAAAAGGCAGATCATGTCTCCTAAACCTGATAGATTTCTTTGAAGTAGTCACCAAAGCCATAGATGAGGGTAAGGTGGTTCACACAGCCTATCTAGATCTCGCCAAGGCATTCGACACCATCCCCCACTCTGGAATTATAGATAAACTCACTAAACTAGGTATAAATCTCTATGTCACAAGATGGGTTGCCAACTAGCGTACTGAAAGAACCCACACTGTGAAAGTAGCAGACTCCAAATCAGACTTCAGACCAGTGACAAGTGGAGTACCACAGGGTTCAGTCCTGGGTCCTCTCCTGTTTGGTATCTACTTCTCTGAAGTACAGGCTAACACAGAAGGTCTTTGGCTAACTAAATTCGCAGATGACTGCAAACTAGGAGCCATAATTGAAACTCCTAACGATGTGGACATCCTACAAAAGGGCTTCACTGAGACAGATGCCTGGTGTCAAAGACATGGTCTCAAGCTCAATGCCAAAAAGTGCATTGTCATTCCCTTTGGTAAAAATTCTGTACCCATGAACTACCACATAGGCGGTAGTCTACTTAACACCAAAAGTGTGATAAGAGACCTTGGGACACCGGTGGACAGTAGTCTCTCCTTTGATAATCACATCGCCAAAGTGGTCAGGAAATCCTTCTACGTGGCACACCTCATCACAAAAGGTTTCTCATCCAGAAAAAAAGAGGTCATTGTTCCCCTCTACTCATCACTCAGACCCATTATAGAGTACAATGCCCCTTTTGGTATGTACCTCACAAGACATCTAGAACAACTGGAAAGGCCGCAAAAATACCTCACAAAGAGGATTACTGGCCTCAAACAGATGCCTTACGCAGACCGTCTCAAAAAACTCTAGCTTTACTCCGTCGCATATCGCCTACTCAGAGGCAATCTCTGCCTAACATACAAAGCTATGTCAAACCCAGAGCTGTTGGACATGCTCCACTTAAAGAAATCCCAGTCCCTCCGAGCTACACGCTCTAGGGACCTAAAGCTTGTCACCACAATAAACAGAACATGCTGGAGGGATAGATTCCTGTCCCAGAGACTTTCCATACTCTGGAACAGACTACCTATCTATGTCAAACAGAGCCCCTCATTAGCACTCTTCAAGAAAAATCTTGATGATTGGATGGGTAATAGGAAATTCACCCCGGGGATCACTTCTGTGGTTCTGCTTGACAGGGGCACAGGAAAATAATTTTCTTGGGTGGTGAAAGCCAGGGTACATTTTTGGCTAGGCTTGTATAGGCCCTAGGGCCAATAGCCTAGTACCTACCAATGAACCTATGAATAAAGGTGAGTTTCATACCTACATGTGAGAGTTAAGTAACTGATACTGTGTTAGATTTAAAGATTTTTTGTCATAACATAATGCTGTGTATGCAGTTTGGTAATAATGCTGAACAAGTACGTCCATTTACAAAGTTAAGTACCTATGCACCAATGAATAATCCACTGGTTGATGCTTACATGAAGCTTACGGAAGATGAGTTGTTCAAGTATTATGATAACAGATTTCTAAATAGTAATAGAAGGCATTGCTTAAGGAACAATCTGACTTACCAGTGAAAGAGAGCCTCTGAGGAGTTTACAGTCTAATGCAACTATCTCGATAAGGCAAGCAGATAAAGGTGACCTTATAGTTATTATGGACACCACACAGTATGTTAGATCAGTGGAAAGTATGCTAAGTGATCAGAAATATTACAAGTTAATTACCTTAGAGGAGGTACATAGAATTATGTCTTCGGTTTTGGAGACATTATTGGATGATTTGAGGAGTGGCTTGATAACAGGTGATGTTTTTGGATATCTTAAAGTTGACTATCCACTTATTCCCCTGATACAAGGTTTACTGAAAGTTCATAAACAACCAATGAATCCACCTATGAGGCCTGTTGTGGCAGGTGGAGGATGGGTAACGGAACCATTGTCCATTTATGTGGAAAAGTATTTGTGTCCTGTGATAGACAAGAACAGCATTGTTCTGAAGGACTCTAAACAATTCCTTATAGAACTTTATGAATGTATTAGTAATGTAGACATTTGTAAGGGAGTGACATTTGTCACTATGGATGTCCAGTCATTGTTCACCAATATTCCCAATAATTTAGGAATCCAATATCTCCATGAATATTTAACTGCACATAGCACATATGGGCCTGCACAATAGATTTTATATTTCACTTGTTGGAAATGGTCCTTGAAAAGAATGTTTTTACTTACAATGGGAAAATCTTCATTCGGAATGATGGCGTAGCTATGGGCACCTTGTCTGCCCATAGCTACGCCAACATGTTTTTAGCCCATTGGAAAGACACTGTATTATTCATGACTGAGCCCTATTGGCAACATGTGATTTTTTATCTGTGTTTTGTCAATGATTTGTTTTTTTCTTTGGAGAGGTAACCATCAAGAGTTGGTCGAGTTCCACAAGTCGATGAATGGGCTGACTGAATGTTTAAAATTTACTATGGAGTTTTCAAAGGAGAAAATAGTGTATTTAGATCTCTATATTGAGAACTTGGGGAATGGAGTTATTAATACTGGGGTCTTTCATAAGTCCTGTTACAGGAACTGTTTATTGAATAGAAGGAGTATGCATCCTGATTTTATTTTTAAGAATTTGATTAAGGGCCAAGGAGTGAGAGCATCTAGGTTGAACCCTACTTTTGAAGGGTTCAAAAGAGAGTTAGATGGACTCTTTAACAGACTTATCAGTAGCGGTTATCGACCAAATGAGATACGAAACAACTTGTCAAGTGTTAGTGACCTCAGAGATACCATTGCTACCCCTTATTTTGGACCAATGTGGTTTCATCACAGAAACAGCCCTTTGAACAAATTAGGTTACCTCTGTTTTTTACGCAGGACAATGAGGAGCTTTTTGAGATTTTTAGTAAGCATTGGTCCATTTTGAAGGTTGACCCCACATTGAGAGGGATAGTAGGTGATAGACCTAGGTTCCTATTCAGGAATAGAAAGAATTTGAGAAAGCTTTTATGTTATGGTGATATTACTGAGAAGAGTTTAAATAACGATAATTTTACAAGACCCTTTGAGAAATGCAATTTATCTATCTTTATAAATACTTCTAATAAGTTTATTCATCCAGATTTAGGTAGGGAGTTTGTTTTTAAGGTGGGTGCCACCTGTGCCACTTCCAATGTGGTGTATTTAGCTGAGTGTGACCTTTGTCACTTTTTTTACGTGGGCAAAATGAATAGACCCCTTAAGAATAGAATAAGAGAACACATTTACAATATCAGGATAAAGTCTGAACACAATGCTTTATCCAAACATGTTACAGCTGGGGGAAACACATAAATTCAGTTTTAGGGTTTCAGAAGTTATTCATCCACAGATTAGAGAAGGCAATATTAGGAATTATACTGAAAGTAGAGAAGCACATTGGATTATTCTGCTTAGAGTCGATAGGGGCTCAGGCTTAAATGAAAGAGCATTTATTAAGCCTATGCTGAGAAACAGGAGGGTACAGAAATGAAAAATTTTTCTTTTTGAAAGAGTAATGTTCGTTGTATTAGACATCAATTTTTGTATCTTTTGAATGTTCTTGGATGTTTCTGATACTTTTGTTTTTGTATGTATTTTATAGTCAGTGTGATTTCAAATGCTTTTTATTGGATTTTTATGTACTGTTACTTTAACTTAACTTAATTGATGCTCAACTGTGATTTGATGAATTTTTAAAGATGAAGTCTATTTAAAGAGCATCAGATTTTGTATGTGGTTATAAGGTCTGAAGAAGCTTTTTAGCGAAAGCGCTTACCCACTTGATTTTAAACTGCTAATAAATATCTGGACTGACAGTTGAATTTTTGAAGAGCCTGGTTGCCTCGTTACTAATATCTACTTTGGATTATTGTTATTTATTATTCTGTTGTGTAGCGAGGCGTTTATCCTGTGGAGGACTTTCTTAATTTATAATCTTCTAATAAAGCTAAGCTGCTTCAATCAGCCATTAAAGAATCAGTGGCTGCAGCACAATCAACAGGAGTGCAGGATAGAAACAACAGTGATGAAACAGCAAATATACTGTCCACCTCTCTAAATGCTGAAAGAAACTTAAACATTAAGTATAGAAACAAATAATATAAATGGTAGAGAGTTTACAGAAACTGTCTTAGCCACAGGAGCCAAATCTAAAGAGGGAGCTGTCCATCAACCCATAGTCCACAATTTACTGTTTTTTCTCAACCAGAACTTGTACAGAAACCTCAGATCCATGAGTTAAGAAAGGAAAAGGAAAAAAAACAATTAATTAAGTAATAGGTAGCGTTGTCGCCTGACAGTAAGACGTCCTGTTCGATTCTCAGCTAAAGCGTCTTCTGTGTGGAGACATGCGTGAATGGGTGTACCTTCGTTGAAGGTTGTGCGTCAGGCCTGGCAAGTTGGCACTTAAAAAACTACTGCCAATCATTAGCGGACCAGAGTTCTGCTGTGGCGACCCCTAACCGGGAAAAGCCAAAAGATACAACAGCAACACTAGTAATAAATATATCTCGGTTGGAACTGAATAGAGACCAAATTCAGCTATTAAAGGTCTCACATTTATACCATCATTGTGTTCGAACTGAGTTTACACTGGATGTTAGATACTTCAGGAGAAATGTCACCCTGAAAAATATATTTGGGAAAGAACAAGGAAGAAGAAGCAAGTCATATAAGAAACCCAGTAACTTTGTACCAGTCAATCATCCAGCTGTAGATTTATTTATTCGGCTCTGTGAAAATGAAGTAGGAAGCTTGAGACAAGGAAGTAATTCTTTTAGACGCTTCCATAATCTAACAGCACCTAAAAGACAGGCACTGAAAGATCTAAGGAATAGAGAAGACATAGTGATCAAATCAGCAGATAAGGGAGGAGCCATAGTTTTGATGGATTCCCCATGGTATCAGGATCGAATGAAAGAGATGCACAAACCTGTACACAGATCAGGAAAAGTGATCTAAATAAAATGGTCTCACATGTGAAAGATGATCTCTTCGAGTTGCTGATGACTGGTCACCTAACTAAGGAAATATACAACTTTTTTGAAGTTACTAATCCAACTGCACCAACTATAAGTGGCTTGCCGAAGATCCATAAGGATGGACAGAATCCACCACTTCACCCCATTGTAGCAGGTAGGGGATAGATTACAGAACCTCTATCCATATATGTTGAGGAACAATTGAAGAAACTGTTGCCACAAGCTACCATGGTATTTAAGGACACAGGTAGCTTTCTTAGCACACTATATTCCATCATGAACAGTAATGAAGACTACTCGGAGATGCTGTTGATAACCATGGACATCACTAGCCTCTTCACAGTTATTCCCAGTACCTATGGGGTTGAAGCCATCAGGAATACAGTGGTTTTGAGAGATATGAATGTGAACATTGATCTAACATGTACACTTTTGGAACTTATTCTTGAAAACAATGTTTTTATCTATGGGAAGAAATACTTTTGGCACTGCTGGGAGGTAGCCATGAGGACCCTTTAGGAAAACAGCTACTTGAAACTTGCATTAGCACAGTGGGAGCAAGAGCATGTACTTTCTGATAGAAATCCATGGAAAGAACACTTGATATTCTATGGACATTTTGTGGGCGACAGCTTTATATTGTGGAAAGCTGTTGATTCACAATTGATGCTATTCACAGATTATTTGAACCACTCTACTGAATTTAGTTCACAGTTAATAGTTCCAAAGAAATAAACTGATTTCTTATATGTGAAGATAGAACTGTATCTGACATGTGGTATAGAGACATCAATCCATTGGAAAGAAACATGGAGGAACCATTATTTACACAGGAACAGCATGTATCCTGGACATGTTTTTAAGAATATAATGGAGAATCAAGGCACATGCATTTCAAGACTGTTTACTAAAGATACAGATTATGAATGCAAGAAGGTTAAATTGGAGTGTCATTTAAAGGAGAGAGATTATGCAACTAAGAAACCAGAATCAACAGAAAACTTAAGAAAAGGAAATGGACAACCCAATTTTTCTAACAGGAAAGCACAGAGGCCGTCCAATGACAGTTCCAAAGGACAGCAAACCCTTGGTTTCATGCTCACATATAGTAATGACTCGAGTCATATATGTAACATTGTCAAAACGTTTTGGCCAGTGTTGACTCAAGATGAAAAATTGAAAGAAATAGTGGGAGAGAAGCCGAAATTCATTTTTAAAAACAAAAAGAACTTGAAAAGGTTACTTTGTACAAAAGATGGTTTCTCTAGAAAAAGTTCTATCAATAAGAAAGGAACTTTCAAATGTGGTAGGTATAAAGCCTGCCCTGTGTTAGATACCAGCAATTTATTAAAACATCCCGTTACAAGACTGGAATATCATTTTTCATGCAGTGCTACCTGTAATAGTAAACATATTGTTTACTTAGCTACTTGTTTAAAGTATTCTGCTTATTACGTAGGCAAAACCAACCAACAACTCAAGGACAGAGTGTTGTGCCATCAGAGAGATATCCAGCATAAGGAGCACAAAAACTCTTTGGCAAATCATGTCATTCAGTATCCCCTATATTCCTTCATGTTTAAAGCCATTGTTAGTGTCTTTGAAGGTCCTAGAGGTGGAGATATAAGCAACAGGACTGAAATATGCGAGGTGAACTGGATTATCAGTCCCCGAGCAGATCGCCCTCCGGGCCTGATTGCAGTTGTACCACTTAAGCTAATTTTAAAAGCAAGGCACATATCCATATGTTGACAAGTGCACAAAGGGACTCTGTAGTTGGTCTACTAGCAAAGGAATATGAAGTTTACCTTAATCTTAAAGAAAATAATTTTTAATATAAGGATGTTGTGTGGAAATAAGTGAAGCATTACACACTGAAGAGCAAAGAAAATCACCTCCTTGATGGTATTTTTTAAGTCCCGTTAGTAGTTGAAAGATGGTTCACGGCACAGAAAGTCTGTGTTGAGATAAACAACTAGTGACTGCACATTTGTCTTTATTCAATGGATTTTGAACAGTTATCCCCTTTGGGAAGTTCTCATCAAGAGGAACTTATGACACCTATATGTGCCTTTGCCATTAATAATGGGAAAGTGAACAATGGACTAGCAACATGGGCCAGTGGTACAAAAGCTGTTCTAGCTTGGTGTGCATCTGTTTTACAAAGAAGCAGATTTTGCTTGTACGGCCATAGCACCCTGAGTGGACCCAATCTCGTCTGGTTTCAGAAGCTAAGCAGGGTTGGGTCTGGTTAGTACTTGGATGGGAGACCGCCAGTGAATACCAGATGCTGAACCAGTAACCCCATGAGGTTTGTTCTTATTGGCACAAGTCAATTTCCACTATGTCCTTATGTCCTTTATTTTGCTTGACAGTTTGAATCAAGAGACATTAATTAAAGTCTGTCTCAGCAACAGAATTAGAATTATACATTTTTTGTTAAGTTTCATTCTAAAAGGATGGATGTTATTTGTACAAGCCCTAAGTAGGTATATAAACCCGAAGTATTTACTGGGAAAGAAAGAACTGAAGTAACATCAGCATTGATTAGTGTTGACAGGGCTGCCTTAGTCTGGTATGTGCTGTTTCTTCAAGGAAATTGTCTTTACTTGGCAACTTGGAGGTGTGTTTCCTTTAAGGTCTCTGATTGACTGTGAACTCATTGCTTTGAAAAAAGGTGTTGGCTTGGATTTAACCACATGATTGGTGTTTCATTCATTTATCTTAGCCCTGAGGAACCTGATTTTTTATGATCTGAGGAAGGCTTTTAGCTGAAAGTGCTTATCATATACAAATCAACAAGGGCTTTGTTTTATTGCTTTACGTCTCATTTTAAGTCTTAACAATTAAAGTTTGTATTTTATTCTGAAGAGCATAATTTTTAGTAGCATGTGGCGGTGTGTTTCAGTTTTTACACAAACTTATATTATAAAAAGGGTAGAGGAAATCAGGTCAAAACTACACTCTTAATAGCAAAAAAAAAAATACAACCCTCAATGGAGCTTGAAATCAAGCTGCTCTACTGGAAGGCAGCAAATGAAATCCGAGGTTAGTCTGTCAGAGCTAGGCATTATAGATAGAGTAAGCATAGCTTAGTGGGCTGAAGTCTTGTGGCATGCCTCAGATCTGAGTCATACCCAATAACTCACAGACCGAACCCGGTCAGAAAAGACAACATCAGATGCATCATTTTGATGAGAACTGAAGATGAGAGTGTGTGATATACCTTTAAAATCTTTTCAGTGAGTCAGCACATGCATATAAGTACTGAGCATGTGCAAAATGAGTGCCATTTTGAGTGAGCAGCCCGAGTGTGAGCATGCAAGTATGTAGTCAGTCAGTTAGTTAGATAGTTTGTTTAAGTTTAATGACCTGCCATCCATCATGATGTATTTGTATATAATAAACTACTTAAACAAACACCCAAGTCTCAACATCTTCTTAATGCACATAAGAAGAGCGACATAGTGTCAGAATGAGATCCAGAGTTACAGCAATAAGGCAACCTGTTAAAGTCAGAGGAATATACAGGAGTGGATTATCCCTACTGCTCAAACGACTTGGAAAACAGGTCAGAAACAAATTCCAGGTACTAAAACTTGCTTAAATGATTTCCTTTGTTACAAATATAAAACAAAGTGCTCAGAATGCTCAAAACAAATTTCTTATTAAACAAAATGTCCTGAAACTGTAACATATTGTAAAAATATTCAGAATAATTACAAAAATATCTGTAGCAATATCCAAATTGCATAAAATGTAAAAAAAAAAAAAAAAAAAAAAGGGAAAAACTAACATACTTTTTTGTATTAACTAAAGCTGTTCAAACTATCTGAAGTGTGCAAAGTATTTGCAAGGGTGTGCAGTATTACAGTGCAGTTAATTCTCAAAACAAAGTTGTTTCAAAGAATATTTCACAAAGTACAGTTATTTCAAGGCATATTTCACAGAGTATAGTATTTCAAAGAGTTTATTGTGCATTTGAATATTATTACAAGTACCTGGTGTGTGGATGTTTGTACATAATTACAAGGGCCATTTTGTATTGTGTTTTACTATAATATGTGAGCATGGCTGAAGGATTTTGAAGATCCCTCCTCTTGTGTTTGATAACAGTATTGCAGAAAATTGGAGAATGTTTGAGCAGGAATATATTTTCATACAGGCTGCTTTTTCTGACAAGGACGCATGTACAAAGGCATTTATTCTGCTTAATTTAGCTGGTTCTGAGGCCATTGAAAGAGAACGTTCATTTGTGTATGCACCTCCTGTGTTTGCAGGGGAGGGGGAAGACCATCATATAGTGGTACCGGCTGAGACAAGAGAAGAACAAGAGCGCTTAAAATGTAAATTTAGAGAAATGTGTAACCCCCAAATGAATATTAAAATAGAAAGGCACTTATTTTATACAAGAGATCAAAAGCCTCATGAAACTTTTGCAGCATATATAACGGACATGATAAATAAAGCTAAAACATGCAGATTTTGTGATTTGAGAGATGAGTTGATAAAAGACAGGCTTGTGTGTGTGGTATTAATAATGACAAGAGTCAGAAAGATTTTGCTTTGAGACAGTGATTTAATGTTGAATAAGGCCATTGAGATTTGTCAGATATACAAGCTTACAGAAAAGCACACGAGGATGCTTACAGATGAGAAAAGCAGTGGAAGGCACAGTGACAAATCTCATGTTGATAGTATGCAGCACATGGTTAAAAGAAACAGGCCCAAGCACATGGCTGCCACTGTAGATCCTGTAACAGTCCCTGGGAAACCCCCGAGTTTTTCCAGCAAATTCCAGAGCATACTCTGTGACGCACAAGGGTGAGTCAGCAAAGTCAAAACATGTTCCCCCAACCTAGCTTCATAGTCAGCTGTTGTAATTGTGGAGGAAATCACGAACTCAAAAAAGAAAAGTGCTTAGCTTTTGGTCAGCAGTGTCAATCTTGCAATATGTGGAAGGTTCCAGTAGCTATGCAGAGCAGAGTCAAAGCCAAGCTAGACAAAATGGTGCAGCTAGGAGTAATTTGTCCAGTAGGTGAACCTATGGTAGTAGCTCATAAGAAAAGCTCAGATGATATCATAATATGCATTGATCCAAGAGATTTGAACAGTACATTAAAAAGGCCTCATCATCCAGTATGCACAGTCGAAGAAGTTGCTGCCCTCATGCCAAATGCCACTGTTTTTTAAGTCTTAGATGCAAAGAGTTCATTTTGGCAAATTTTGCTTGACCGAAAATTTTCATTGTTAACCACATTCAGTATGCTTTTTGGAAGATACAGGTTCCTAAGAATGCCATTTGGAATAAATTCTGCCAGTGAAGTCTTTCAGCATGCGATGTAGCAAATTTTTGGGGCTATCCATGTGCTGTTATAGTAGATGATATTCTAGTAGGAGGCAATGGAGAAGTCGAACATGACGGAAACCTCAGGAAAATTCTAGAAAGAGCATGTGAAGTGACTCTTAAGCTGAATTCTCAGAACTGCAAGTTCAGGCTATGAGAAGTTACTTATGTTGGTCACTTGTTTACTAGTTCAGGTTTGCGACCAGATGCTTCCAAGCAAACAGCAATTTTTGAGATGCCAGCTTCAGACAATGTAAAAGCCCTACAATGTTTTCTTGGCATGGTCAATTATCTAGGCAAGGTCAATCCACATGTATGTCAACTTTCAGCTCTCTCAGTGGAGCTGACAATTTGGTCATGGTCAGAACAGCACCAAAGAGTATTTGATGTCCTGAAACAGAACATTGCCAACCAACCAACTCTCAGCTACTATGATGTTCACAAACCAGTTACTTTTTCCTATGATGTTTCTAAGTTTGGTGTAGGTGCAGTCATTCTTCAAGAGGGTAGACGAGTAGCCTGTGCACCAAGAGCTCTTACCCAAACTAAGATGCAATATGCCCAGATTGAGAAAGAGCTTTTGGCAATTGTGTTTGCATGTTCAAAATTCCATAATTATATTTATGGCCGACCTATCCAGATCGAAACTGACCACCAGCCTTTAGATACTATTTTGAGAAAGCCTATGCATACAGCTCCAGCTAGACTGCAAGACATGATGCTCAAATTGCAAAAGTACAGTTTCAATCATGTTTACACAAAAGACAAGCTTTTTTATCTTCTTGATACTTTATACAGATTGCACAGAAAAAACACAAAAACAATGAGTGACTTGATTTTGAGGTCATGGAAGTGAGTAATGTTTTGATGAGCTCAGAACTCACTCAGCTTCAGATCCAACTCTCCAGAAGCTAACCTCTTTATCAGCCTTCCAAGCAATCTTGTTTTCCAGTGGAAGTGCAACCTTATCTTCCATACAAAGATGAGAATTTGTCAGACAATGGTATCATTATGAAAGGTCCTAAAGTGATTGTTCCAAAGTCCTTGCAACAAGAGTATATTCACATTTTGCAATGTGGCCACACAGGAACTGATTCTGCAAAAAGAAGGGTGAGAGGTCTAGTATTTTGGCCTTCTATGTCAAGAGATATTGAGAAAGTACTTTTCATCTTATTCAGTACATAACAGTACAAAACTGCATCAACAGAAAGAACCACTTCATTTAAGGCAGATTCCTGAGCTACCTTGGTCAACAGTAGCCACAGATATCTTTGAGTGGAATGGTCAACTTTATTTGGTATTAGTAGACTCTTATTCAAATTGGTTCAAGACTGACCTACTTCCCAACCTAACTTCCTGTCTTGTCATTACTAAGTTGAAGCATCATTTTTCTGTTCATGGTAGTCCACACAGAGTTATTTCTGACAATGGTGCACAGTTTACAAGTCAACAGTTCAAGACATTTGCAGAACAGTGGGACTTTGTTCATATTACAAGTAGTCCTAAATACCCTTAGTCAAATGGCTTGTCTGAACATGCAGTCCAAACTGCAAAACAGCTGTTAGAAAAATCCAGATGTGACAATACTAATATTTTTTTAATCTTGCTAAATCTCAGAAACATTCCTCATGCTAAACATCTTGGTTCACCTGCCCAGAGATTTATATTGAGGCAGACCAGAACCACACTACTAATCAGCAGTAATTTCTTGGTTCCATGTGCTAAGAACAACAGAACAGTAAAAGCCGAACTGTTGAGAAAGCATTTGTCCCAGAAGTCTTACTATGATAAAACCAGTAAACCACTCAGTTCAATGAAAAAAAGGGACATAGTGAGGATGCCGATGTCAAAAGGTTTTGATCGTATCAGATTTGTGAAAAGATTGTGTCAAGAGCTGAGATCGTACATTGTGGAATCACAAGAAACGGAATTCAGAAGAAATCGGCAGCATTTGTTACCAGTGTCCGAACCAGTGTTACAGCATCTTGTCTGTGACAGATTGTAGTTCTCAAAGTGACTTGTCCAATGTTCCTGTTCCAGAGGACGTTCCGCCAGCAATCCCAGTTCCTAAGAAAATCCCTGAGACTCCTCAAGCAGAGCATTCCCCAATGACTGTCCCTGTTGCTAATCCCAGTCCTACATATTATGTCACGAGATCAGGTTGCATCTTGAAATGTACTTCCAGATACACAGCAACCTGGACATGACTGTTGTTTTTCATTATTAGTGTCTGTATAATTGCATGCCTATTCAGATGTTGTTTATATGAGATAGCTCAGTAAAGAGGGAGGATGTAGATCAGAGTGTGTGTGATATACCTTTAAGAAGCTTTCCAGTGAGTCAGCACATGCATATAAGTACTGAGCACGTGCAACCAAGAGTGCCATTTTGAGTTAGCAGCCAGAGTGTGAGCATGCAAGTATGTAGTCAGTCAGTTAAATAGTTTGTTTAAGTTTAATGTTCCTGCCATCCATCCTGATGCATTTGTATACAATAAAAACAAACACTCAAGTCTTCATGTCGTCTTAATGCACATTAGAAGAGTGACAAGAACTATTCTTCTGATATGGCTGACTTTGTAGGCCTTCCTGCTACCTCAGAAGGTCATAGCTTTTCACTCTTACAACACGGCCATTGCCTGGTATATCAGCAATCAACTAGGCAAGATCCTATCCAAGAATTCATGAGAGTCTGGAAGTGGGCCATCAAGTCTGCCTAATTTGTAATGGGCATTCAAATTCATGGAGATATCATCTCTTTAGTGGGCAGACCTAGATTCTGCTTTTTGATGGCTCAAGAATAGTTTTTAGGACACTAAGTAACTAGGAGAATTTTTCAAATGTTTCCATCTCTGGATCAAACTAGTGTGCATTTACCTTTTTGAACTATGCTCTATGGATCCCCCGTCTGGAGGATTCAGGCCAAAGATGGTGGTCCACAGGCAGTCTTTTATCTCCTTTCCCCTGTTTTCTTTAATGATGAAATTCATCCAGGAGGCCAGACTTTTCAGGAATGATTGTTTTCACTGCCCCTTTTTTGGCCCAGTCAGATGTGGTTTACCCTGTTGAAACCATAACTACTTGAGAATCCCCATAGCTTGTGATATTTTTGAATGCTGCTTGTCTCCCTTACAGATGAATGAATCAAATGGAGATATGGCTTTGTGAAGTTCACCATAAATCTTAAGAAATGAACTTTACATTTGACATCATGGCTTCTCCAGTTCCATTAGTCGCCAGCCAGTTCAGCCTTTTGATACAAAGTAGTTGCCATTATCTCCTCTTCTAGGTGACCTTATGCAGAGATGACTGAGTGAGCTAATTGGTCTCATTTTTCTGTCTGGGTTTCAAGCAAGGGCTTAGACCTCCGAACTGCCAAAGACACAATAGACCACAGCTCCAAATCAAATGAGGCAAGGAATACAATACGATCTCCAAGAAATTAACTTTATTCAGTTTCAGTTAAGCGCTTTCTTCTCCTACTAGAGACTTCCTCAGAACAAATACACTATAAAAACCCAGCCCTTAAATACCCTTTTCTTAATAGTGTCACATGATACCCTCATTAGTGAATTTCTAAAAAACAAATGTTACACTTAAAAATACATACAACCAACATTGTGTATGAATTAACCAAATAAATGAATAAACACATATACTTTAAAAAGTTAAAATTTCTTAAAGTAACATATACTTTATACTTTATATACACTTAAATAATACACTCTAATTTCAAAAGGAAAACATTTTAACCCATTATGTGCTTCAATTTTAAAATACAAACAATGTTGACTACCTCATTGATTCCAGGATATTGAGTAGCATCCAACCTTAGCTTCCATCTCAATTCACTGGCATCCAAATGCAAATCAACCATTTTACCCTCAGGGTCCTTTACTATATGGTCTATGATCAAAACCATGAAAATATGTGTCCCATTGTCCTTAAGATGTCTAAATAGGGCGTTAGTAATTCTTTCCTTCTTTATATCATAAAGATGTTCACTAACATGAGTCTTAAATGTTCTAGAGGTCTTTCCTACATAAAACACAAGACACATTTGGCATTTGGCCAGGTAGACAACATTAACACTACTACAATTGTAATGCCCTTTAATAAAAATAATATTGTTCCCATTCAGTTTAAAATGATCCCCAGTTTCCAAAATATGGCCGCAATAGTTGTACTTCCCATATTTAAAATTCCCTTTGGATCTATTCGAATAACCATGTGCATAATCCTTATTTGACTCAAACAAATTTTTAAAGGACCTATCTTTTCTAAAAACTATCTTGGGGAGACCCCTTTCCACTTTGGATTCAACATTCAGGTCGAATCCTAAAATCTCCCATTGTCTATGATAGCCTTGGCTACGCCTTCTGTATCCAGGTTATAAGTAGTAATAAACCTGGCAACAGGATCACACCGCAAGGAATTGTGGTTAATACTCAAGGCCTGCTCAACTCCTGGCCTAAAAGGTCCACCTAAAATAGGTCTATCTATACCTTTGTGCCTTTTTCCAATCACTTCTGTAGTTAATCACTCCAACAGGTCCTGGGGATAACCCCTTCTAGAAAGCATGTTAACAATAAAACAAACTTCATCCTGAAATTATTCATCCCGGCTAACCATCTTGGCGGCTCTTACTAATTGACCTTTGATTATAGATCTTTTTTGATGTAAGGGGTGCCAACTCCCAAATTCCAAATAGGAATTGGAAAATGTTGGTTTTCTATATATCCTGGAATATAGGAGGCCTTCAACCCTGTCAACATTCAACTCCACATCTAAATATGTAATATTTTCTTCACAGAAATGGTGGGTAAATCTTAAAAATTACACAGTGTTATTGATGTAACTTAAAAATTCCTCAAGTTCTTGTTTACTACCCTTCCACAACAGAAATAAATCATCTAAAAATCTAGTGTAGTGTAAAATTTTGGGCCAATAATCACTATTCATTAAATATTCCTGTTCCCAAAATGACATTACAAAATTTGCAAAAATGGGGGCACAGGCAGCCCCTGTTGCCTGTTTACAATACTGCCCTTCAAAATGGATATAATTATTACTCGAAACTAAATCCATTAAGGCAGTAATCTTGTTAATAGTATCCTGATCATACATACGAGTTTTAGTTAACTGAACTTCCAACCACAAAATACCCTCATGGTGTGGTATAATGCTAAACAAATTGACAACATCCACAGTCACCATAATCAATCCCGGCTCACATTTTATTTCTTCCAATTTCTTTAGGAAATGCCACGAGTCTCTGGTGATATACCCAAACTTTTGCAATCCTTTTTGTAGACAATGATCTATAAATTTACTCATAAAACAGGTTTTGGATCTATGCCCATCCACAATGGGCCGAAATTTCAAATTTGCAAGGCCCTTGTGGATTTTCGGTATTCCGAAAATATCGGGTATCATAGGGTAGTCATTCTTCATGTAATTATATTCATCCAGACTAATTTGGCCCTGGAATACTATATCATCCAGGGCCAAGTCAATCTTCCTGTATGCTGTATGGATCTCATTTAGGGAACTTTCCTCATAGATCCCATCCATAAGCAAAGAATTCATTTTATTTAAATATTCAATCTTATTCATTAACACTACTCCACTTCCCTTATTGGGTTTCATTATGCGCACTGTTTTATCCTTAATAAATTCATTCAATAATTCCCATTCACTTCCAGTCAAATTACTATAATTTTCAACTTGGGAATATTTAAAATGTCTTATTTCCTTTTCACAAATTCTCTCATAAACCAGGATGGAATTATTCAGAGGAGGATTAAAGGTACTAGGTTTAGTTACCATACCAGTTCCCACCCTCACTTAAATCATATCCCCCCTTTGCCATTGAACCAATCTTTAAGATTTAATTTGCGAGTAAAACATTTTAAATCAATCAAAGTATCGACAATGTTTCCCCTCCTTGCAGGCACAAAAGTAAATCCTTTTGCTAAAAGGTCAGCATGAGCAGCCTCAACTACTTTGGTAGAGTAATTATAGATTTTAAAATAATTTTTATTGTTATTCACAGTTTTACAAAAAATCTCCTAGTGTTAAAGGATCATGGGTTTCCCCACCTCCATTTGAATGTAAGTTGTTAATCCCCTTATTGATGATACCTGCGCATGTAACAACATTAGAAGTAACATGGAATAAACTTCCCATAGAACTGACCTCCCTAGGCTCATCAAAACTTTTCAAGAAACAACTAAGGTACCATTTCAAATCCAACTGGCTATGCCCTTGTTCTAATCCTGACTGACTTTAGTGCCCAACTCTCTTTACAACTCCCTCCATTACTTTCTCTACTTGTCTCTACTACTTGTATCACTCCTCCTCTGTAGCCCACCTTATATCCACTTAGATATTACTTTTCCTATAACATCTTTTCTCTTTACGCAATACACCTCTGGATCCTGTCATCTACCCTCTCACTTAAACCTACACTTTGCTCCCTGCTGTGCAATTCTATTTCTTAGAACTGGTGCCCTGGCACAAATGTATTATCATAACTGTCAATACTATATAGTATAGACCTTTGTATGTGCTACCTCTTTCTTTCTTTCTTTTCAAAATTACTACTCCTGCTTTTCCTAATAACATGGGATTAGGAATTCTACTCAGTATTTAGTATTTTAAGTATTATACATATTCTGTAAAAATGATGTAATTTAAGAACTGTACATTTCTGTAAAAATGCTTCTGTATTGTTAATATCCTACATTCAATTAGTTCATTAATCCTTATAAGTTGTATCTTATAGTAATGTTTTTTATGTAATGTACCAGTATATAGTGGAGCTTTTCTCCTCGGGCCTCTGCTGAAAATGGACATATATCCAGCCAGACTAGCCCGGTCAACAAATGTAAAATAAATAAATAAATAAATAAATAAATAAATAAACATCTAAGTTACTAACAGACCCTGTACTTGGGTAACCCCCATCAGCCATCGCAACCCCAGGGGAATCAACCAAATCTCCATAAAAGTGTGTATTAGATACATCACTACCTTGACTGGGAAAGGGCAATGTCCCTAAACTGGACACTACTGGTTCTGTACATTCAATACCTTCACCATTGTCAAAACCAGGTTCAAAACTGGTTTGGACATTACATACACCAGTTTCTACACCAATATTACTGAATTCAACATCTAGCAAACTGTTAGAAATATTTAAATTATTCAGTCGCAAACTATCTGCTTCAACAACATTAGAATCCATGAAACTGAATATGCTAAAATCATGTTGAACATTCGAGGAAGCATTTATTAAATCAATAGCACAGTCAAGATTCTCTTCAATGCTAGTAAGGCATTCAGGTATCGGGAATTCAACCCAGTCCGTACTTTGCCCATAATTGAAATGAATGCTTGTTTCCTCATTTTTCTCTTTACAGTTATCCATTTTTACTTTGACCAGTTCTAAGTTCAAAAGGCTAGGGGAACCAAGACAGAAGCCATCCGTCTTACAAACACAGTGGTTGAAGTTCACATTTTCATCAGACACACCAACAGTCAAGCCAACCCGTGTATTAAAAGCAAAAGTACTCACTTTACTGTTGAAGTCGCTCTTCACGTTGCTCACAACAGGAACCCTGCTAAAATTAATTCCTGGTCTTTTTGGGCCTTGCCCCTTGCCTCGAATAATCATCAAATTTGGCATTGGGAAACTGGGAATGCTGATTTTTTCCATGAAGTCTTTCAGAATGTCTAATCCCATCAAGGTGGTCATCATGTACTACAGAATTCAATCGCCGTTGGTTTTGAAATCTCTGGTTCGTCGTCACCGGCACGTCCCCTTCTCGTTCCTGATTAGCTGCTATATTGCTATCACTCATCCGATTGCCCAATGAAAATGGGTAAACCTTATTCAGTGCATATTCCTGAATATCCCTTTTAAGTTTATTTTGCTTTCGCAAAAATATAGTGCTTCAAACATTGTCCACACTCTTATTTACTTCCAAATAACTACCCCGATATTTGTTAAAGTCACAATCCACTAATATAGCCTTATTCAACAAATCTAAATTGTTGCAACGGGTCGCCAGTGCCTGATTGTTATATTTAATCATTACGCACATAATTTCTAGTCCAGTCTGATCAAATTAAATCTTAAAGTTTGGTTCAATGGCAAAGGGGGAATGATTTAAGTGAGAGTGGAACTGGTATGTTAACTAAACCTAGTCTGTTGCTTGGGTGTTTCTCATGGCCCTATGTTGCACCTGATTTGCTAAGCGTTTGTACCTAAGACTCTTTGTAGTCATCTCTCCTCCTTGTCTGTCTACCTGGAGAACCATTGTCTACAGGGCCTCTCAAAATATTTACAGAGAACACTACAGTAATGTGGTACATCAATGAGCAAGGGGGATACGGTCTTACCTCCTGTGCAGACTAGCTCTTCAGGTGTGGAATCTGGCTGTCAAGTATCAGTTGACTATTAAGGCTGTTTATATTTTTTAAGAACAGAACCTTGTGGCAGATTCTCTGAGCAGGTCCATAACACAAACTCACAAGTAGATGCTTCACAGAGATATGTTTCTGGACATTGCCCACCAGTGGGTACTCCTCAGGTAGATCTTTTTGCCTCCTCCCAGGCAACTTCCTCTTTTTTTTTTTTTGCTGTAGAGTCGCATGTCCTCTGGCATGGAAAGTGGATGCCATTCTCTTTTTCTTGGAAGGGGATGTTTCTCTATGAATTCCCTCCCTTTCCTCTCCTACCAAGGGTCCTGTTCAAAATAGAACAGGACTCTCCCAAAATCTTCTCTGTGACTCCATTTTGGCTCAGACAGTATTGGTTCCCTTTTCTTCTGCACCTTGTCAGGGGTAATCACCACAAGTTACCTCACAGGGTGGATCTACTCATACTCATCCATCTTCACTTATCCACTCTTCATCGGTCACTGTGGGTGATAGGGTTTTGATCCCTTTTAGGCACCTTGTTCTCAGGATATGCTTCAGGTTCTGCAAGAGGCCAGGAAACCCACTACCAGGAAATCTTATTTATCTAAATGGAAGAGATTTTCTGTCTAGTGTGTTGCTCGTTCCAGGATCTACTTTCTGTGGAAGTTCCTTTGGTTTTATCTTATCTGTGTGAATTGCTCCATGGTGGGTTGGCATAGTCTTCAGTTAAAGCTCACCTTTCAGCCATTTCTGCTTGTCTGCCTTTGACTTCTTCTTTGGCTTCTATATTTGAGGTCAAACACTTTCTTAAAGGCACCCTTCACATTAGTCCTCTCAGGAAGCCTATTCCTCCTTCCTGGGACTTTAATTTTGTTCTTGAAAAACTGACTCAGGCTCCTTTTGAGCCTGCAGCTTCAGCTTCCTCATAGCATTGTACTTGGAAGACTGTTCTACTTTTGGCTCTTGCTTCGGCTAGAAGGGTGTCTGAGCTTCAGGCACTTATGGCTGCCCCACACTTTTTAGTTTTTCATAGGGACAGGGTGTGTCTGCATACTAATCCTTCTTTTATGCCCATTGTGGTTAATGAATTGCCTCTTAATCAGTCTGTTAATTTACCCACTTTTTACTGCTCGTCAGTCTTCTATTTTTAAGGTTCTTCACACTTTGGATTTACATAGGCAACTCAGATATTATTTAGATAAGGCTAAGGCCATTCGCAAGTCTGAGCAACTTTCATCCTAGATCTTTAGGTTATTTAGGCTGTTTCTATGCAAACCATTTCTCCTTGGGATTTTTAAGGCCATTTCTTTTTGTTGCTCTTTTCATGGGAAAAGCCTTTCTAATTCTGTAAAGCCTCATTCTACCAGGGCTGTGGCTTCCTTTGGTGCTTTTTTCAAGAGATTGGATACCAGTACCATCCTGGAGGTTGCTACTTGGATTTCTGTCCATACTTTTACTTAACATTACAAGCTAGATGTGGTCTCTAGGGCCAGGGCTGGATTTGCCAGACCTAAACTGCATGGCTTTCTTGAGGGCTCTGCTGGTCCTTCCTCCTCTAAAGTTTCCCCTTGAGCTTTTTCACTCTCCATTTAGTGAAGAATACTGCAACAGTGATATGGAAAGACATAGTACAGTTGTGTAAAATCTTACCATAACAGTAGGTGTCTTTCTTTTCACTGTTGCAGTATTCACTTCCTGCCTCCCTCTCGTTTTTTTCTTTACTCCTTTTTTTTCTGGGTGCACATGTTCCTCCTTTTCTCTATGGACTGTTGTTCCTCCCAGGGCTTTTTACTTTTGAGGTTAGTACTTTCGTATGTCACCTTTATGCCCTGAGCGGGGAGTATACGTGCAGCATACAATGACCTTAAAATTCTAAGGACATCTACTGTTGTGATAAGATTTTACACAACTGTACTTTGATAACGCTCTTTCTACTACAGCTATTGCTGTTTGTGCTGCATGTTTCCATAATAATAGTTTTCATGTTATTTGTGCAACTGTAATGTGGTCTTCCTTAAACACCATTATAAGTCTCTGCAAGCTAGATGATGTTTTCAGGTCCAGGTGTTCTTTAGCACCACTGTTGTCCATGCTATGCTTCTATGGCATTGGTCACAAAGGAGGATTAGCTAAAGACTCTTGTTTGTTACAGAGGATGGACTTTTTCTTATTGGATACAAAAAGTTAAGCATCTGCTATAATGTTTCTTCATTAAGAAGATGGCCCACGTTCTGTACCATACTCTTTCATGATTTTCCAACTTTTGGTGTATCCAATTTGATACCTCCTCTCTTTCTGTCCTTTGTTTTCTTCTTTTTCTCTTTGATAAGTGTTAGACCAAGAATAACTAGACAGTGTTTCAGACATGTTGCATGACTGGAAGTTGGAGTTTCCTACTAGATTGGGAAAGTTTTATTTTCCAATTGTTTTAGTACCTTTCAACCAGAAATCCAGGAGCGAACCACCATATAATCAGCCAGCAAAATTTATTCATAAAGCAATCACAAAAAGAGTAAATGATTGGCGCTTTCGTATAAGTAAATGTTATATTTCATCAGACATTCTTTTTAAACTCTCCACACCTTATAAACAGTCTCGGTCATGATGTAATTTCCTGTCATGAATTAATTAACAAAATGTATAATCTAAACAAACATTTAAAAAGACAAATTTAAAAAGGTCATGCCCTAATCATGCTAAATTATTCCATTAAATTACAATAAATACCAAATCTGTAAAAAATGTATATGTATATTTAAAGCCACTAAACATTCTAAAAATTGCATATTATCTTACATGTAATAAATATAATAAGATGAATAAATATTCGATATATTAATATGTCAAAAATATGGAAGCATATAGTAATAGAAAATAAATAATTAATTATAAATACAAACTACTTAGTTCCTATACCTATGCACTAATATCTGAATATTCATATATTTCCACTAATTTTATTTCTTTTAAGTGCCTTCAACTTAAGAATTGGGGCTATAGAACTATGTTCGTTAATTCCTGGCCAACTATCTGCTTTTAGTCTTACTTGCCATTCCAACTCTTTTAATTCTAAAAGCAAGCCCCATGGTTTCTTATCATCTATATCTACATGGTCTATAATAGTATAAGTAAACTGGTGTCCAGGATAACTAATGGAATGTTTGGCTAAAGCATTATTTAAGTTAGATTTCCTAATGGCATATTAATGCTCAAATATTCGTTGGGAAAATTTCCTTTCTGTTTTCCCTATGTAATAAGTTGAGCATGACTTACATGTACCTAAATATAGTACAGCCTTCGTTTCTCAATTATATTTTCCTTTTATAACATATCATGTTAAGTTGTCAATCTCGCCTTCATTCTTGCTGGATGGGTTCGGAGCCGATCCTCGGCTCCGACTCAGCACTTGCTTTAGCTCGAGAACTCCTTTTACCAGCTCGAGGCAACCCTATATCCCATGATGCAAGGCGGAACTACCTCAGATCTCGTTTGCCGCTTAGCGAAAGAGGTCTCCTTTGCCAGCTGAGGTAAGTTTTTCTTAGTAAAATAAGAAAAAGTGTGGTTAGTGTTAGTGTAGTCTGTAATTAGTTACAGCCCACCCTATTCCCTATTTTTCAATCCTTTTATAAACTTTTATAAGTTTTTATATAAAGTAGTTTAGTCAGGCCTAGTCCCCTTCTGTTATCCCTTCCTGTGTGTCTGTGTAAGGCATTAATTTGTGTGTTTGTTGGGACTGTTTGTGTTCTATCCTCCTAGGATGTCTAAAGAAGGCAAGGTCTCAGGCTTCAAGAAGTGTGACCAGTGCTGTCAGAAAATGTCTCTGACAGACGGTCACACTTCTTGTGTTTATTGCCTGGGGCCTTTGCACCTGCAGGACTCCTGTGCGTTGTGTCATGCTTTTAGCCAGAGAGTCCTGCAGGAAAGGAGGAACAAACTTATCCTCCGAGGTTTACTTAAACCGGAAGGTTCTCCTCCTAAATCAGGGTCAGGAAAACCTCTTAAGCCACCGAAGGTTCAGGCTACAGTGTACAAGCCTCCTCCGGTGGCTCCGGCTCCGTCGGAGCCGATATCGGCTCCGGCTGGAGTCGATACTTCTTCTATTCGAGTAGTGGGTTCGGTGCCGGCCGGCTCCGATACCCTGACTACTGTGGCCTTGTCGGCTCCGGCTGGAGCCGACACTTTATCCAGCATCGGGCCGAAATCCTCGGCTCCATCTGGAGTTCTAGGGACTTAGGCTCCGGTGGGTTCGACCGTAAGAGATCTCGGTCCCCTCTATTATGAGTATCCACTGCCCGGGATCTCCTCTTTTGTCGGAGCGGAGCCATCGGAGCCGATCTTCGAGATCTTCCAGGCTGTCTGACCACGACTTGGAGAGGGTGGTAAGCAGGCTGTTGAAGTCTCAGGCACTGGCCCAAATGCTCCATAGCCCGTCTCAACAGACTTCGGCTATAGCCCCAATTCTTGAACTTCTTCCTCCGACTCCACACCAGAGTTCGGAGCTTCTTGGGACAGCGACTGTTTCGATGCCGGAGCCGATACATCCTTTGGCTCCGTCGTCCTCTGCTCCAATCTCCTCCTTGAGACCTTCCTTGGAGGGATCCGGTCGTCGGGTTTCCACTGTCGGCTCCGAGGGGGCTAGTGGCATCGGACCCTTGTCCGACCCCGCTCTCCCTCTCGGGGCTTCGGCTTTGGTAAGCTCGGCGCCGACATCGGCCTCGGAGCCTTCTCTCTCCTTGGAGCCGACCATTCCTGTTTCTTCGGAGCGGGTGTGTTCCGGTCTCCCAGGGATGAGGAGTGTCCTGGCCTCTGAGCCTGGTCAACGGTCTATCCCTCTAGCTCCTCCCTCATCAGTGCCTGCAGATGCCTCTTGCCAGCCTCTTGCTCTCAGGCCCAGGGATCCATCGCCCCAGGTTTCCCCACTGGGAATTTCCTCCTCTTCTGAGGTTTCTCCTGACCCTGCAGGGGAACCCCCTCGGAAGAGGACGTGTAAGAGGAAACACACAGACTCCCCTGAGTCTACTACATCTGATACCGACTTAGATGAGTCGGAGGGTTCCCCACGGTCCCCCTCTGAGGATGTCTCCTTTTCAGACATCCTTGAGCTCCTCAAACAGAGGGGAATTGGCCATCCATTGACCCCTCCGAGGATGAGTCGGTATACCTGGAGGCTTTTGGATCCCGACCCTCCACCTCCTGGGTGTCTCCGCCTTTCGACCCACTCATGCAGGTAGTGGCTCGTAAGGCGTGGCTCCAGATTCTGTGGAACCTGTCCCCAGGAGACCATCCAAGTTCATTACAGCCCCGTCGGATAAACAGTTCCTTTCCAAAGGTGTCTCTGTGGATGCTATGGTGGTGGCGGCGGCCACTAAGAAGGAATTGGCGGATCCTTCAGTACCTGTCCATCCTCCTAACAAGGATTCTAGGACCATGGACAGGTATGGAAAGCGGATGTTTTCTTCAGCGACCTTTGCTATGCGTTCGCTGAATTACCTTTGTCACTTCACCAGGCTTCAACGAGATATTCTCAAAGAACTGGGTGAAGTAGTCCAGGATCCTTCTGCTGCTGGGGCTCAGGAAAAGATTGCCTCACAGCTTGCTATCCTGAATTCCATATTTAACTCCTCTATGCGGCTCATATCTTATGCGGCCGATGGAGCGAGTAGGGCCGCAGGCACAGGAGTTGCTCTTAGACGCCAAGCCTGGATGCGGCTGTGTAATTTTGCGGACCCCTTTAAGGCGTCTTTCACTAATACCCCCTTTGATGGTTCAGCTTTGTTCGGGCCTCAAGTGAAGGATACCTTGACCAGGTGTGAGCAGGACGGTAAGACTCTTTCTGCCGTTGGAGTCCAGTTTTCCGCTCCTTCTAGACCATATCCCAAAGGTCAGAAAGGGGGGAAGATGTGGTTCCGTAAAGCCCAAGGAGCTACACCGGACACACGTGGTCAGTTTACCCCCAGAGGCAGAGGGGGTAACAATAATAGACGCCGCCCTAGAGGCAGGGGGGGGTCCTCAGAACCAGGGCAACAGGGAGTCTCTTCCTGAGAAGCCCTTTCAGCATCCCTGAGGTGTTGCCCGACTGTCCACCCTTGGAGGCAGTTGGGGGAAGGATTTCACTGTACCCAGTAGCCTGGCAATCCCTATCCCAAGAGAAGTGGGTACAGTCGATTATATCCGAGGGTTACAAGATCCCCTTCGTAAGGTTTCCCGTACCTCTACAATCCCTTCCAGACATCTCACCCAGTCAAAGGGATTTGGCAAAACAGGAGGTTTCAAAACTCCTAGAAAAAAGAGCCGTCCAGACAGTGCCGGCAGACCAAGTAGGATCCGGCGTCTACTCAAGATTCTTTTTGGTCCCCAAAAGGACGGGAGAGTGGAGACCAATATTAGACCTCAGCAATCTGAACAGATTTGTAAAAAAGGCAAGATTCCGGATGGTCACGCTTCAGTCCATTCTGCCCTTTCTGGGCAAGGACAACTGGATGTGCTCTATAGACCTTCAGGATGCGTACTATCACATAAAGATTCACAGGCGCTCCAGGAGGTTTCTCCGCTTTCGGCTAGGGACCAGTCATTACCAATTCAGAGCCCTGCCCTTTGGTCTCACTTCAGCCTCCAGAGTGTTTACCAAATGCATGGCAGTGGTCACAGCTGACCTGAGACGTCTAGGATTCCAGGTGTTTCCTTATTTGGACGACTGGCTCCTCTCCGCCACCACCAAGTGTCAGCTTCTTCAGTCCAGAGACTACACCCTACAGCTTTGCAAGAATCTGGGAATTTCAGTAAATTTCGTAAAATCTTCTCTGCTGCCTTGCCAATCTATCACCTTTATAGGCGCAGAGTTAAATACCGTCAATATGTTAGCCAGACTAACAGATCAAAGAATTCTGGACATCCAAAAATTTGTTCGGCTTCTGTTACAAAGCAAAAAGATCAAAGCCAGGTTTGTCCTGAAAGTTCTAGGTCTAATGGCTGCAGCCATTGTTCTTCTACCACTGGCTCGCTTTCACATGCGTCTCCTGCAGTGGATGCTTTTCAAACAGTGGTCGTATCACGATCTTCCGATGAGACACGAGATCTTAGTGACACAGTCTTGCAGGGCTCATCTGGGCTGGTGGATATCTTCCCCCCTTCTTCATCAGGGCCGACCCTTTGTTCCCCCTCCTCCAGTTGCCACAGTCACCACGGATGCCTCTCTAATCGGGTGGGGGGGGCATTATCAGGGCAGGATGGTCCATGGGACGTGGCAACCCATAGAATACCATCTGCACATAAATGTCCTGGAGATGAGAGCAGTGCTTTTAACGTTGCAAGCCCTCGACGACTTTCTTCCCACGGGGACTATTGCAGTACAGACGGACAACATGTCCGTGGTCTGGTACATCAACAAACAGGGCGGAACCAGGTCCTATCCCTTATGTCGAGAAGCTCTCAGACTTTGGCAATGGGCGATCTCTTCTCAGCGGTTTCTGATAGCAACGCACATCCCCGGCAGGTCCAACCTATTGGCGGACAGGCTAAGCAGATCTATTCTGATGCCTCACGGTGGTCTCTCAATCAATCTGTAGTGGATCAGATTTTTCTGAAGTGGGGCACTCCTTGTTGCGATCTTTTCGCTACCCCTCAAAACAACAAGTGCCCAGACTATTTCACTCTATTTCCCCTTCCAGGCCAACCCCTGAGAGACTCTCTAACCCAGGATTGGCCTCGGGGACTTCTTTATGCTTTTCCTCCCTTTCCATTCATTCCACAAGTCATTCAGAAAGCCACCGTTTTGAGAGCCAAATTGATCCTCATTGCTCCATATTGGCCTCGACAAATTTGGTTTCCGTCTCTGCATCGTCACCTTCTGGTGCAGCCCTGGCATCTGGACCCAGTTCCGGATCTCTTGATCCACCAGTCGGGTCAGCAGCACCGGGCCATTCATTCTCTCAACCTCACTGTTTGGTTGCCCCACTTCCTTCCTTAGCCAGGCTACCAATGATTTCTGACTCTGTCAGAGACATTATAGTGTCTTCTTTGAAGTCGTCCACTAGGACTGTTTATGCTAGCAAGTGGCGACGGTTTTCGATTTGGGCAAACTCCAGAAATATTGATCCTTTTACTGCTCCCGTACATTCTGTTTTAGATTTCCTAGCGGAGGTTTTTCATTCAGGATCCTCGTCATCTACAGTCAAAGTACAACTGGCTGCTATTTCCAAGTATCATGTTGGCTTGCATGACAATAACATCATGTCTCATAGATTATGCAAGGCCTTTTTGAGAGGAGTTTTTCTCCTAAAGCCACCTATAAAGCATCCTCCTCCGCAATGGGATCTAAACTTAATGTTGGCATCCTTGATTCTACCTCCCTTCGAACCGTCTGCTTCATGTTCTTTGAAGTTATTGATGTGGAAAACTTTATTTTTACTGGCTGTCACTTCTGCAAGAAGGGTTTCCGAGATTCAAGCTCTCTGTATTCGTTCACCTTATTTGGTTTTTCATAAGGACAGGGTATCGTTAAGAACTAACCCTTCTTTTCTCCCCAAGGTTGTATCTCAAACCAATATTAACCAATCTATAGATCTACCAGTCTTTTTCCCTAACTATTCTGACAGAGCTGAACAGAAATTGCATTTTTTGGATGTCCATCGTCAGCTCAGGTACTACTTGCATAGGACTAAACAAATTAGAAAATCGGACCAATTGTTTGTCTCTTATGCAGAAAACAGGTTAGGTCTTCCAGTTTCTAAAGTGACCTTATCCAGATGGTTGACTTCCACCATTTCCTATGTGTACTCTCTCAGAGGCAAACAACTATCTTCTAAGCCAAAAGCACACTCCACCAGGAGTCTATCCACTTCTGCAGCCTTTCAGGATAGACTTCCCATTGATACCATTTGTGCAGCAGCTACTTGGGCCACGCCTCATACCTTTGTTTCTCATTACAAGTTGGATTTGGCCTCCAGAGATAGGGCCAGTTTTGGTTCCACAGTTCTCAAGAGTCTGTTCCGTTGAGCCACCCGGGATACAGGTGCTAGGGTCGCGGTCCCATCCAGCAAGAATGAAGGCGAGATTGACAACTTAATATTTAGAAGTTATGTACCTACCATAACGTTCCATGTTAGTTGTCTTCTCTCGCCTTCTTTCTTGCGTCCCTCCCTCCTTCCCCCTGGCCTGAACAGATCTTGAAGAGTTCCTAATAGTTTGTTTCCTCTGGATCTTTGTTATGAGGACTTCTTTTAGGAAATTTTGTTCCTAATTTGGTTAGGATAACCTTTAGCAGGGTAAGTTAGCTGCCAAACGAGATCTGAGGTAGTTCCGCCTTGCATCATGGGATATAGGGTTGCCTCGAGCTGGTAAAAGGAGTTCTCGAGCTAAAGCAAGTGCCGAGTCAGAGCCGAGGATCGGCTCCGAACCCATCCAGCAAGAAAGAAGGCGAGAGAAGACAACTAACATGGAACGTTATGGTAGGTACATAACTTCTAATTCTCCCTCTTATAATAAACATGGTATTAACTTGTATTTTGTAGCACCATTTACAAAACCAACATTTTTTCATACCATACATACTGTTATATTTATGTACTTCTTTACATTTTAAAAGATCTTTAAAATGTTTTCCCCTCATTCACTATAAGTGGTTTTACACCAAATAAATTCCTAAAATCTTCCTCTTCACTTAAAACTATCCAGTTTTTCTCAAAAATCCATCTTACTAGGCTAAAATCCTCACTATATGTTGTCAATAATGCCTCTGAAAACCTATTTATGTTATCATCTGGAATCCTATCTGTCTCTTGTGAAATATTTATATCTGAAACTCTAGATGTTAAGTTGTCAATCTCGCCTTCGTTCTTACTGGTTGGGATCGGAGCCGATCCTCGGCTCGGACTCGGCCATCTTCTATAGTTCGAGAGCTGTTTACTGGCTCAAGGCTACCCCTTATCCCATGATGCCTACCGATAGATACCCAGATCTCGCATGCCGCTTCAGCTGCGAGGTGTCGTTTTTCTGGCTCAGGCTCGTATAAAGTTTTTTCATATAACTTTCTTACTCTAGAATTATATTTTTTTCAGTGTTTTATTGTTAACGTTTAGTCTTGTTTTTTGTGATAGCTAGTGTTTAATTGTAGTATCCCTTCCTTTCGTTGCAGAACTCATTTAACTTAGAGAGTTCTCCCCCGCCCCTCCCCCCTATCTTCTTCTTGTCAGGTTAGCCGTTTAGGTTAGAGGCTTTCCTTCTACCTTTCTTCATAGGCTAGCCGTTTAAGTTAGAGGCTTTCCTATTAAAAAAAAAAAAATCCTTTACTATAGTCTTGTAGTACAGTATGTTTCTTGTGTAGACTGTAATTTGCTTTGGTAGCTGTTGTGGTATTCGTTGTTTCCTTCTTTCAGGATGTCAAAGGAATCCAAAGTGTCTAGATTCAAGAAGTGTGACTCATGCTGTCAGAAAATGTCTCTGACAGATGGGCCCACTTCTTGCGTCTATTGTTTAGGCGCTGTGCACCTGCAGGACTCTTGTTCTATCTGCCATGCATTTAGTCCAAGAGTCCTGCAGGAGCGTAAGAATAATCGGGTCTTTTAAAGCCCCAGGATTCACCGGCCAAAACCTCTCAGCCTGTGAAATCCCCTAAATCTACCAAGCCATCGGCTCCAAGTTCGGAGCCATCCTCGGTTCAGACTCTACCTTCTACTTCGGTTTCGTCTGGCACCGATAAGACTATCTCCCCGTCGACTCCATCAGAAACTTCGGAGCCTTCACGGAGCCACAAGAGGCTGTGGTCCCCTTCATTGGAATCGGTACATTCGGCTCCTCAGTCTCCCTTGCTTCAGAGCGAGCGCAGTCACAGATCCTCTCACTCCTCTCAATCCTCTAGGCTGAAGGATCACAATGTGGAGAGAGTGGTCAGTAGGTTGCTAAAGTCGTAGGCACTTGCCAAGACGTTGTCCAGGCCTCCGCAACAGGTGTCGGCTCCGTCCACTTCTGTCGATGTTCCTCCTCCGACTCCAGTGAGTTCAGAGACGGAGTTCGTTGGGGTTTGAGTAGTGGAACCGTCGGCTCCGATAACTCTATCTCCTTCGGTTCCATCTTCGGCTCCGATCCCCTCGGTGGTGCCGTCCGTCGAGGGATCTGGGTGACGGGGCTCCCTCGTCAGCTCCGAGGGGGCGAGTGGCATTGGACCCTTGTCCGACCCCGTTCTCCCTCTCGGAGCTTTGGTGCAGGTGAGCTCAGCTCCTACATTGGCCTCATAGCCGACTCCCTTGGTGTGGAGAAAGATTCCAATTTCCTCAGAACCGGAGCTTTCTCTGCATCATGGCAGGGGTACCTTCGATGTCATGAGGAGTGTGCTGGCCACTGAGTCAGCTCCACTATCGGCCCCACCGGCTCTGTCCCCTGTAGTGCCTGTGCCAACATCTGCTCCTCCTCCAGACCCCAAGTGTAGGGAACCGGCGCTCCAGGGCACCCCATTGGGTGTTTCCTCTTCTTCCAAGGCCTCCTCTGATCATTCAGAGGAGCCCCCTCATAAGAAGAAGTGCAAGAGGAAGCACATTGACTCCCCTGAGTCTGTCACTTCTGATATAGACTTAGATGAATCTGAAGGGTCCCCGATATCCCTCTCTGAAGATGTTTCCTTCTCGGACATCCTAGAAATGCTTAAGCAGAGGGGGAACTGGAATCCCCTAGCCCCTACCGAGGATGAGTCTGCATTTCTGGATGCGTTCGGTTCCCGACCTTCCACCTCCTGGGTTTCTCCGCCTTACGATCCACTTATGGCAGTGGTGGCCCGAAAGGCTTGGTCAGCTCCGGATACAGTGGAACCAACTCTGAGGAGACCTGGCAAATTCATCACAGCACCCCAGGATAAGCAGTTCCTTACCAAAGGTGTTCCTGTTGATGCCATGGTGGTAGCAGCAGCCACCAAAAAAGAGTTAGCGGCGACCTCTTCATCTATCCATCCTCCTAACAAGGAGTCTAGGACCATGGACAGATACGGGAAGCGAATGTTCACTTCAGCGACCTTTTCTATGAGGTCACTGAACTACTTATGTCATTTTACCCGGCTTCAGAGGGATCTCCTTAAAGAGCTCGGAGATACCCTTCAAGATCCATCAACTGAGGGGGCTCAAGCTAAAGTAGCTTCCCAGCTGGCAACGCTTAATTCTGTAGTTAACTCCTCCATGAGGCTCATTTCCTATGCAGCCGATGGTGCGAGTAGAGCCGCAGCTACGGGTATGGCCCTTAGGAGGCATGCATGGATGCGGCTGTGTAATTTTGCGGAACCCTTTCGAGCGTCATTCACCAACACCCCCTTTGATGGTTCCTTTCTTTTTGGACCACAGGTGAAAGATACTTTGACTAGGTGTGAGCAAGAAGGCAAGACTCTCTCTGCCGTGGGAGTCCATTTTTACACTCCTTCTAGACCGTACCCCAAAGGTCAGAAGAGTGGCAAAATCTGGTTCCGAAAATTCCAGGGACCTTTGCCTGACACACGTAGCGATTTTTCCTCCAGGGGCAGATGGGGAAACAATAACAACAGACGCCGCCCTCGTGGCAGAGGGTGTCTGCAGAACCAGAGCAACAGAGAATCTTTCTCTGATAAGCTCTTTAAGCATCCCTGAAGGGTTGCCCGGCTGCTCACCTCTGGAGGCAGTCGGGGGAAGACTTTCACTGTACCCAAAAGCCTGGCAAGATTTAACGCAAGACAGATGGGTACGGTCCTTTATATCCGGAGGTTACAAAATTCCCTTCCATCAACCCCCCTTACCGTCAAGGAAATCCCTTCCAGATGTTCCACCCAATCTGAAGGACCAAGCAGTAATAGAAGTTTCAAAACTGCTAGAAAAAGGAGTCATCCAGGAAGTCCCAGCAGACCAGTATGGATCCGGAACTTACTCAAGGTTCTTTTTGGTACCAGAAAAGACAGGGAGCCGGAGACCGATTCTGGATCTCAGCAGACTAAACAGGTCTGTACAAAGAACAAAGTTTCGGATGGTCATGCTACAGTCCATTCTACCCTTTCTGAGTCAGGACAATTGGATGTGCTCAATAGATCTTCAGGACGCGTACTACCATATCAAGATGGACAGGTGCTCCAGGAGATTTCTTCGCTTCCGGCTGGGAGCCAGTCATTACCAGTTCAGAGCTCTGCCCTTTGGTCTCACCACAGCCCCCAGGGTGTTCACCAAATGTATAGCAGTGGTCATGGCTCACCTGAGACATCGAGGATTCCAGGTGTTTCCATATCTAGACGACTGGCTCCTCACTGCTACTACTAGGCATCAACTTCTTCAAGCCAGGGACTACACAATCACAATCTGCTCCCAGTTAGGCATTACAATAAACTTTGAAAAATCTGCCTTGTTGCCCTGTCAATCTATCACCTACATAGGTGCAGACTTAGACACAAGGAACATGTCCGCAAGGCTACCGCCAGAAAGGGTGTCTACAATTCGTCAGCAAGTACAAATTCTGATGCAGAGCAAAAGAATCCAAGTCAGGTTCGTCCTTCAAACTCTGGGTTCCATGGCAGCAGCCATTCTTCTAATCCCACTGGCCCGCTTTCACATGAGGATCCTTCAGTGGCTTCTGTTCACACAGTGGTCTTTCCAACAGCTGCCCATGTCTCACATGATCATGATTACAGAAGCATGCAAAAGGCACCTTTCCTGGTGGATGGTCTCCCCACTAGTGACTCAGGGCAGACCCTTCATTCAGTCCCCTCCAGTAGCCACAGTGACCACAGACGCCTCCCTGATAGGGTGGGGGGGCATTATCAGGGCAGGACAGTCCAAGGCACTTGGCAGCCTCACGAGTACCATCTGCACATAAACGTCCTAGAAATGAGAGCCGTGCTCCTAGCATTGCAAGCCCATCAGGACTCTCTTCCTTCTGGGACCATTGCAGTTCAAACAGACAACATGTCAGTAGTGTGGTACATCAACAAGCAGGGCGGAACCAGGTCCTACCCTCTGTGTCGAGAAGCACTCAAACTGTGGCAGTGGGCGATTTCCTCCCAACGTTTTCTGATTGCGCCGCACATCCCTGCTAGGTCCAACGTCATAGCGGACAGGCTCAGCAGGGCTATCCTCATGCCTCACGAGTGGTCTCTGAATCAGGAAGTTGCGAATCTTATCTTCCGCAAATGGGGACAGCCTTGTTGCGATCTTTTTGCCACCCCCTTCAACAGCAAATGCAGCAACTATTTCTCCCTTCTTCTGCTTCCAGGTCACTCACCCAGAGACGCTGTAGTCCACGATGGCCTCAGGGACTTCTTTATGCCTTTCCTCCGTTTCCCCTGATTCCAAAACTCATACAGAAAGCAATATCATTGGGTTGCAAAATGATCCTCATTGCCCCCTACTGGCCTCGACAGATATGGTTCCCATTCCTGCACCATTACCTTCTCGATCAGCCTTGGACTCTGGGTCCGATTCCAGACCTACTGATTCATCAATGAGGCGGGTTGCATCAATCTCTCCAAACTGTCCAGCTCACAGCTTGGTTGCTCCACTTCCAACCTTAGCCAGGCTTCCCAGCATTTCCCCGACTGTACGTGAGATTATTGTCTCTTCTCACAAGTCCACAACCAGAAAAACTTATGCTAGTAAATGGAAACGTTTTTCTCGTTGGGCAAAGGCTAGGAACATAGATCCCTTTTCAGCCCCAGTCCACGAAATTCTGGAATTCCTAGCACAACTTTTTCATTCCGGGTCCGCTTCTGCTACAATCAGAGTTCAATTAGCGGCCATTTCTAACTTTCATGTTGGTTTGTCAAATTCAAACATTGTCTCATAAGTTCTGTAAAGCTTTTTTGAGAGGGACCACTCTCCTTAGGCCTCCAGTGAGAGATCCCCCTCCTCCTTGGGACCTTAATTTGGTACTAACATCCTTAACTCTGCCCCCTTTTGAACCAGCAGCGTCCTGCTCCATTAAGTTTCTATCTTGGAAGACACTCTTTCTGGTAGCTATTACTTCAGCCAGACGCATCTCTGAACTTCAGGCACTATGTGTTCGTCCTCCATACTTGGTTTTTCATAAGGACAGGGTTGCTCTGAGGACTAATACTTCATTTCTTCCGAAAGTCTGCTCAGAAATTAATTTAAGCCAATCTATAGACCTTCCTGTGTTTTTCCCTAACCACACCAACAAGGCAGAGTACAAATTACACCAATTGGACGTTCATAGACAATTGCGTTTTTACCTGCACAGGACTAAGGAAATAAGGAAGTCGGACCAACTATTCCTTTCCTATGCTCTAGGCAAACAAGGTCTCCCAGTTTCCAAGGTGACCTTATCCAGGTGGTTGTCTCACACTATTACTTTCATTTATCAATTAAGGAACAAAGAGTTACCTATTAAACCGAAAGGTCATTCTACTAGGGCCTTGGCCACCTTTGTAGCCTTCCAATCTAGGTTGCCCATGGATTCTTATCTGTGCAGCTGCTACGTGGGCAAATCCTCATACCGTTATTTCTCATTACAAGCTAGATATGGTCTCCAGGAGCAGAGCTGACTTTGGTTCCACTGTTCTGAAGAGTCTGTTCCAATGAGCCACCCAGGACTGTAGGTGCTAGGGACGCTGTCCCAACCAGCAAGAACGAAGGCGAGATAGACAACTTAACATAAAGAAGTTATGTACCTACCATAACGTTCCATGTTAGTTGTCTTCATCTCGCCTTCTTTCTTGCATCCCACCCTCCGTCCCCCTTTCGTATTGGACCGAGAGGAGTTCTGGTTTCACTGGCTGAGTGTTCTCTGGTTTGTTTCCTCTACTGACTTAGAGAGTATGACAGGTATACTCAACCTATTTGTTAGGACAGGTTTATTCTCTTGCTATGTCTGGGGTTAGCTATTTCAAATGAGATCTGGGTAGCTATCGCTAGGCATCATGGGATAAGAGGTAGCCTCGAGCCAGTAAACAGCTCTCGAGCTATAGAAGATGGCTGAGTCAGAGCCGAGGACTGGCTCCGATCCCAACCAGCAAGAAAGAAGGCTAGATGAAGACAACTAACATGGAACGTTATGGTAGGTACATAACTTCTTTTTTCCGCTTCATGTTCTTCTATTTCATTAGTATGACAAATGTTATTTAAAATGGGTTTGAAATAACCGCTCTCCCTTTTCCTTCTTACTTCTTCTATAATATCATTTACAAGGGTACTAGGATATACCCTAGCATGAAACATACTTCGTAGGTTGGTACACTCGTCTAGAAAGTCTTGCTGTTTAGTAATCATTCGTGCAGCTCTAACAACTTGCCCTTTTACCACTGATTTTTTCTGATGTTTGTGGATGTGAGCTGCTGTAATGTAATAAGCTATTTGAATATGTTTCCTTTCTATATATTTGGGGTACATACCTTTCCCCCCTATATTCCTTACTTAACTTAATATCTAAATATTCCATATGGTCACAACTGACCTTCCATGTAAATTTAAAAAATGTTGTACTATTTATATATATCAAAAATTCATCTAACATCTTCTTAGTGCCTCTCCATATAATACCAATGTCATCCTGGAACCTGTGGTAAAATTTAATATATTCATAAAATCTACTGTTAAATACATATTTCCTTTCCCAATAGGCCATGACAACATTGGCCTAAACCCCCCCATATGATGACCCCATCACAATACCTTTTCTTTGTAAATAGTACATACCATTAAATGCAATATAATTATTATTCAGTACTATCTCTAATAATTCTATTAATAAGTTTATTTTATCTTGATGCATATGATGGTTCACTAACATTCTACACCTATATCTTGTGGAATGACAGTATATGAGTCTTATACATCAATTGTAACTAATATATCACTGCAATTATATTCTATGTCATTCATGTGTTGCAGAAAGGGCCAGGAATCTGTTTCTCATTTTTAAGAATGTATTTAATTTCAGAATCTATATATTTAGCAATAGCTGAGGTAATGGAATCCCTCCCATCTACTAGGGGATGTATTGGTGGGTTGGAAATGGATTTATGTATTTTTGGCGTTCCAAAAAACACTGGAACTCTTGCAGGTGAAACATTTAAGTAGTTATACATCTCAATAGTAATGTGTCTATCAATAAACATATCATTTAATTGCATATATATTTTCTTATACGCTCCATTCATTTCATTCATTGAAACTTTCTGATAAGTTGCTGTATCTAGAATTTCTTGTAATCTATTATTATAATCTTGTATATCCATAATAACTGTACCTCCTCCTTTATCTGGTTTCATAATACGTACATTTTCTTTTTTCTTTTTTCAGTTGGAGTAGTAACGTTTGTTCTTCAATACTCAGATTATTCCCTTCTTTCATTCTATTATTATATTTATCCAAATTTTTAAGATCTATTTCACACATTTTTTTCATATACTACTAACCTAGGATGGAGGGGTGGGTTATATGTACTACTAATATTAAACATATTGATGTTAAGTTGTCTATCTCGCCTTCATTCTTGCTGGATGGGTTCGGAGCCGACCTCGGCTCCGACTCGGCCACTCTAAAAGCTCGAGAGTTGGTTCCACCGGCTCGAGGCTCCCCTTATATCCCACAATGCTAGGCGAGAGTTACCTAAGATCTCGTTTGCCGCTGCAGCTTCGAGGTTGGTTTTTCTACCGGTTCCTGGTAAGTACTATTTCTTAGTGAAATCAGTCTTTAAAAACCCCTTTAATTTAATATTTTTTTCTTAGTTTAGTGTAGTTAGAAAACTTTTTATACCTTCCCAAAAATTTTCCGTTTTTTTCCCTCAAGAACCTTAGGTTCTTCCCTTGGGCCTTTGGCCTTTCCTTCCCTAGTGGAGTGTGTGTGAATTATTTTATTAAAATTCTAGCACTGTTTTTTATTATAAGTTAATTTTGACAGGGTGTAACTAGTGTGTCTGTGTGCGTGTTTGTGTACACCTGTTATAACAAAAATGTCTAAAGAAGCAAAGGTCTCCGGATTCAAGAAGTGTGATGCGTGCTGTCAGAAAATGTCTCTGACAGACGCTCACACTTCTTGTGTATATTGTCTGGGGCCTTTGCACCTGCAGGACTCCTGTGCTGTGTGCCATGGCTTCAGCCCCAGGGTCCTGCAGGAAAGAAAGAATAAACTGATTCTTAGAGGCTTACTTAAGCCAGAGGATTCCCTGTCTGTTTCAACAGGGAAGCCCTCTAAGGCATGGTCTTCGGCTCCGGCTTCTGAGCCGAGACCTCAGGTTTCTCAACCTTTGCCTTTATCGGCTCCGGCTGGAGCCGATAAGTCTCAGTCCACAGTTTCTGTGGCTCCCTCGGCTCCGGCCGGAGCCGAGGTTATAGAGTTCCGTGTCGGCTCCGACCAGACCTTCGGAGCCGACAACTAGGAAGAGGTCGAGGTTACCATCTCTTGGCTCCGTTCATTCGGCTCCAGGATCTCCCCTGCTGTCTGAACGGAGCCAAAGGTCTCACTCCTCTAGGTCATCGAGGCTGTCGGATCATGACCTTCAGAGGGTAGTGAGTCGACTACTTAAGTCCGAGGCACTGGCCCAGATGCTTCAGAGCCCGACTCATCAGTCGATGCCTGCCCCGTCCATCAACATTTTCCTCCTTCGACTCTTTTGAGTTCGGAGCCGGGTCGTGTCGGAACCGAGACTGTGATTACGCCGGAGCCGATACAATTGTCTTCGGCCCGCCATCGGATCCGCTTTCTTCTTTGGAGGAATCTCGGCGCCGGACTTCCCTCGTCGGCTCGAGGGGTGAGTGGCATCGGACCCTTGTCCGACCCCTCTCCCTCTCGGGCTTCGGCGCTGGTGAGTTCGGCTCCGACATCGGCCTCGAGCCATCACTGTCGGTGCCGAGGGGGTTCTTAGCTCTCGGAGCGGGCATCTCTGGCTCTGCCTGACAGGGGTGCATTCGAGGTCATGCGGAGTGTGTTTGAGCCTGGCTCTACTCCACAGTCGGCTCCGTCCGCCCCTCCCTCTATGGTGCCTCAGGGTAAGTCGACTCACTCCCTCATCCCGGACCGCAGAGAGCCAGCTCCTCAGGAAACCCCTGTGGGATTTCATCCTCTTCGAGGCCTCTCCTGATTTGGCAGAAGAGCCCCTCGGAAGATGAAGTGTAAGAGGAAACACAATGACTCACCTGAGTCTATTACATCAGACACAGATTTGGATGATTCTGAGGGTTCCCCGTTCCCCTTCTGAAGATGTCTCATTTGCAGACATTCTGGAGATCCTGAAACAGAGGGAAATTGGCCAGCCCTCAACCCTTCGGAGGACGAATCTGTGTATCTTGAGGCGTTTGGCTCTCGCCCTTCCACCTCCTGGGTGTCCCCTTGACCCCTCATGCAGGTGGTTGCTAAGAAGGCATGGACGGCTCCTGATTCAGTGGACCCCACTCCCAGGAGACCTTCTAAGTACATAACAGCTCCAGCAGACAAGCAATTTCTAACAAAAGGAGTTTCTGTGGATGCTATGGTGGTAGCTGCTGCCACAAAGAAGGAACTAGCTGATCCTTCAGTACCTGTCCATCCACCTAACAAGGAATCTAGGTCCATGGATAGATACGGGAAGCGGATGTTTTCCTCAGCGACATTTACCATGCTCGCTGAACTACCTGTGCCATTTTACTGCCTTCAAAGGGACCTGATCAAGGAAGCGAGTGAAATGTTAAAGGATCCTACAGCTGCGGGTTTCCAAGACAAGATGAGCACGCAGCTGGCTACCCTTAATTCCATATCCAACTCCTCCATGCGCCTCCTTTCTTACGTGGCTGATGGAGCGAGCAGAGCCGCAGGGACAGGTGTGGCCTTACGTAGGCACGCCTGGATGCGGCTATGCAATTTTGCGGACCCTTTCAAGACGTCTTTCACGAACTCCCCTTTGATGGATCATCCCTCTTTGGTCCTCAAGTGAAAGAAACCCTGACTAGGTGCGAGACTGATGGCAAGACCCTTTCTGCCGTCGGAGTCCGTTGACCCCTTCTAGGCCTTACCCCAAAGGCCAGAAGGGTGGAAAGATGTGGTTCCGTAAACAATCTCAAGGGACTTCGCCTGACGACAGAGTCGCTTTTCCTACCAAAGGCAGAGGTGGGAATAACAATGGTAGACGTCGCCCTAGGGGCAGGGGGGGTCCGCAGAACCAGGGCAATCGGGAAGCCTTCCCTGACAAGCCCTTTCAGCATCCCTGAGGTGTTGCCCGACTGCCCATCTTCGGAGGCAGTCGGGAAGATTGTCACTGTACCCAGAAGTCTGGCTATCCCTGACTCAAGACAAATGGGTACAGTCCATCATTTCAAGGCTATTCTATCCCCTTTCTTCGCTTTCCAAATCAGTCAAAAAAATCCCTTCCAGATGTTCCACCCGTTCAAAGGGATCTAGCAGCTTTGGAAATTTCAAAACTGCTTGCAAAAGAGCAATTCAGCCAGTGCCAGTAGACCAACAAGGATCCGGAATCTACTCAAGGTTCTTTTTAGTTCCAAAGAAAACAGGGGACTGGAGACCGATTTTGGATCTCAGTGTCTTGAACAAATCAGTCAAGAAAACAAGATTTCGGATGGTCACGCTGCAATCCATCCTTCCCCTTTTGGGCAAAGGAAACTGGATGTGCTCTATAGACCTTCGGATGCGTACTATCACATAAAATGAACAGACGCTCCAGAAGATTCCACCGCTTCAGGCTGGGAACCAGTCATTTTCAGTTCAGGGCCCTGCCCTTTGGTCTCACCACTGCCCCGGTGTTTACCAAATGCATGGCAGTGGTAGCTTCTCACCTGAGACGACAAGGATTCCAGGTGTTTCCATATTTGGACGACTGGCTCCTCACAGCTCCCACCAAGCATCTCCTTCTGATGGCCAGAGATTATACTTTTCGCTTTGTCAAAACTGGGTATTTCAATAAATTGCGAAAAGTCTGTTTTGTCGCCTTGTCGTACTATTACCTACATAGGCGCAAATCTAGATACGATAAACATGTCTGCAAGGCTAACACATCAAAGGATATCAGACATTCACAAATTGGTATCACTCCTTCTCAACAACAACAGAATCAAAGCCAGGTTAGTTCTAAAGGTGTTGGGAATTATGGCAGCGCCATACCTCTCCTTCCATTAGCCAGATACCACATGCGGATCCTTCAGTGGATGCTTTTACTCAATGGTCATACCAGGAACTTCCAATGTCTCACACCATTGTGATCACGCAGGCGTGCAAAAGCATCTCATGTGGTGGATGTCTTCCCCATCTCCTGTCGGAAGACCTTTTGTGCCACCTCCTCCGGTTGCTACACTGACAACGGATGCCTCCCTGATCGGGTGGGGGGGGCATTATCAGGGCAGGACAGTCCAGGGCACATGGCAACCAAACGAATGCCACTTGCACATAAATGTTCTGGAGATGAGAGCAGTGCTTTTAGCGTTGCAAGCCCTTCAAGACTCTCTTCCCTTGGGAACAATTGCAATCCAGACAGACAATATGTCTGTAGTGTGGTACATCAACAAACAAGGCGGAACCAGATCATACCCCTGTGTCGAGAAGCACTCAGACTGTGGCAATGGGCGATTTCTTCTCAGCGTTTTCTGATAGCAACGCACATCCCGGAAGTCCAATCATATTATGGACAAGTTGAGCAGAGCTATTCTCATGCCTCACGAGTGGTCTCTGAAAGACTCTGTGGTGAGAGAAATTTTTCTCAAGTGGGGTCAGCCTTGCTGCGATCTTTTGCTACTCCCCAAAACAGCAAGTGCAGAGAATTTTTCACTCTGTTCCCTTTACCAGGCCAACCCAGCAGAGACGCTCTAGTCCAAGTTTGGCCCCGGGACTTCTGTATGCATTTCCTCCTTTCCCACTGATCTCTCAAGTAATTCAGAAAGCTATCGCTCAGAAGGCCTCATTGATCCTCATTGCTCCTTACTGGCCTCGACAAGTGTGGTTCCCCTTTCTACATCGTTTCTCTTGAGCGACCGTGGAAGCTGGACCTAGTTCCAGATCTTTTGATCCATCAGTCGGGTCAGTTTCATCGCTCCCTCCCTCTCTGAACCTCACTGCTTGGTTCCTCCAGTTCCTACCTTAGCCAGGCTTCCTCAATTATCTCACTCTGTTAGAGATATATTGATAGCTTCCCATAAATCTTCCACTCGAAAGATTTATTTGAGTAAGTGGAAACGCTTCTCATATTGGGCACAAGGAAATGACATAGATCCTTTCACCGCTTCCATCCAACTAGTCCTTGATTTTCTAGCTGAACTCTTCCATGCAGGTTCATCTCCCTCTACACTTAAAGTTCAATTGGCAGCTATTTCTAACTTTCATGTGGGTATTGCTGAATCTGCCCTAATGTCCCACAAACTCTGCAAAGCCTTTTTGAAAGGAGTTTTTCTTCTCAGACCTCCTATAAGAAATCCTCCTTCTCCTTGGGACCTAAATTTAGTTCTTGCTTCTTTGATTCTTCCCCTTCGAACCTGCAGCTTCCTGTTCCTTAAAATTGTTATCATGGAAAACTCTTTTCTGGTAGCTATTACATCAGCTAGAAGAGTTTCAGAACTTCAAGCACTCAGTTGTCGTCCTCCTTATCTTTTGTTTCATAAGGACAGAGTATCCTTACGAACTAACCCGTCCTTTTTGCCTAAAGTGGTATCTGCATCAAATCTGAATCAATCCATTGATCTACCAGTCTTTTTCCAGAATACTCCAATAGGTCTGAACAAAAATTACACTGCCTGGATGTTCACCGTCAATTGAGGTACTACTTGGATAGAACTAAACAGTTCAGAAAATCTGATCAGCTGTTTGTCTCCTATGCGGAGAGCAGAAAGGGACTTTCAGTTTCAAAGGTATCATTATCCAGATGGCTAACATCATTGATTTCCCTTGTATATGAGATTAGACATCAAAAGCTGCCTGATAAACCTAAGGCTCATTCCACCAGAGCTTTGGCTACTTCTTTAGCCTTCCAAGACAGACTGCCTATTGACACCATTTGTGCAGCGGCTACTTGGGCTACTCCTCACACTTTCATTTCTCATTATAAGTTGGACTTAGCTTCTAGGCATAGAGCTAACTTTGGTTCCACTGTTCTCAGGAGTCTGTTCCATTAGGCCACCCGGGACAAGGTGCTAGGGACGCAGTCCCATCCAGCAAGAATGAAGGCGAGATAGACAACTTAACATATAGAAGTTATGTTCTTACCATAACGTTCCATGTTAGTTGTCTTCTTCTCGCCTTCTTCTTGCGTCCCACCCTCCTTCCCCCTGGCCTGGACAGACCTAGAGGAGTTGTGATCGTGACCTCTCTTTCTACCACCTCTTTCTTAAGACATATGCTGTTGGGCATATTTCTGGGTCAGGATGTAGGTCACCCTTCTTTCTTCCTGTTGTTAGAGGTGGACTCTGTTTATAGTTATACTGTTACTATATAAGCTGGGTTTAGCTTACAAACGAGATCTGAGGTAACTCTCGCCTAGCATTGTGGGATATAAGGGGAGCCTCATGCCGGTGGAACCAACTCTCGAGCTTTTAGAGTGGCCGAGTCGGAGCCGAGGTCGGCTCCGAACCCATCCAGCAAGAAGAAGGCGAGAAGAAGACAACTAACATGGAACGTTATGGTAAGAACATAACTTCTATTTATCCCTTAATATGTTACTCTGATATAATAATTTTAAATTAATTTTCCTAAGATATATTTTCAAATCTAAAATAGTATTCGTAAAATTACTATAAGCTGATGGAACAAACGTCATTCCTTTACCTAACAAATCTGCAGTCCTACAATCAATAGAAACACATGAAAAATTATATACTTTAAAGCCTTCGTTTTGATTAGACCCAACTGTACAGCTATTAAAATTATCATCATATAAATCAACAATGTCATTGACAATATTCAGTTCAACCTCTTGAATATTCAAGTCCTCCATTGTTTGGTTTTGGGCCTTGCCCCTTGAAACCCCGACGACTGTTGTTGTCCAAAAGAATGAGGGTTATTTCTGTTTTTATGTCTTTCTGACCTCCTCAAAGCTGGATAATTTTGATCATATGTCTCATAATTATTCTCATTGTTATTGTAATTCTGTGTTTCATCTCTTGCATCTCTATTTGTATTATTATTAACCAGTGAATTTCGATTTTGAGACAAAGGTGGTCTAGGGTATGCAATACCATTAGCATACTCTTGAATGTCTCTCTCAAGTTTGTTCATTTTCCCCCTCTTTAACTGGTCAATATGTTGTTCTACACTATTGTAAATACGGAGATGATCATACTGGAACCGTTGATATTGACTGTCTTCTCTAATAACTTTGTCTAATACTGTAAGTTCTTTACTTAATTCATCTATTTCTTTCTGATTATATTTCACTAATAACTCTAAAAGTTCATATCCCAATCTATCAAAGAGTTGAAGTAAGTATGTGTAAAGTGGAGTTTTCCTTTAAATCAGTTGGAAAACGCCACATGCGCAACCCTTTCGGAATGACTTTAACTCTCATACATTCACCCAAATGTACGTTCTCGAGTTGCAACTTTTTACAGCGCATTAGTTTACTATCAAAGTCAGAAAGCTTACCATTCGGTGTTTCATCTATGTGTTGAGTACTACTAAACGAGAATGCTGAGGTAAGCCATTCGTTAAGGGTCGGTACATCTTTTCTCGCTCCATGAATATTTGAATTACAACCTAATGCGCATGCTCCGCTTTCTCCATTCACAAGATTGGGTCGTACATCACCATTAGTAGTTGCATTAGGTATAGGAACTGTTCCATGCTCAAGTCTAAAACATTGAGGTGTAAGGTTAAAACCCGCTTCCGATGTAGCATTACTAGCCTGCTGAGTGGGTAACATAGTGGAATTATTACCATTCGTTTTGACTCCTATCTGTTCATACAGATTGTCCATACGCCTGGTAATGCATGACAAGGGCGGTTAACTGTCCTATGGACCCTTCGGTCTCTCCACTTACTGGCGTATTATTAAATGAAGAGTTCTGTTCCTGTGACATTATTTATTCATCTTATTATATTTATTACATGTAAGATAATATGCAATTTTTAGAATGTTTAGTGGCTTTAAATATACATATACATTTTTTAGAGATTTGGTATTTATTGTAATTTAGTGGAATAATTTAGCATGATTAGGGCATGACCTTTTTAAATTTGTCTTTTTAAATGTTTGTCTAGATTATTTTGTTAATTAATTCATGACAGGAAATTACATCATGACTGAGAGTGTTTATAAGGTGTGGAGAGTTTCAAAAGAATGTCTGATGAAGTTTAACATTTACTTATATGAAAGCGCTAACCATTTACTCTTTTTGTGATTGCTTTATGAATACATTTTGCTGGCTGATTATATGGTGGTTCGCTCCTGGATTTCTGGTTGAACGTTGCATTTGCGTTCGTTTATCGTTATACTTGTGTGGTTTTTCATTTGTTTTTAGTACCTGCAGTATCAATCCTGCTGATTACAAGAGATGGCCATTCATCTAACAGATCTACTTTTGTCTTAAGTACATAACTTGCTATTTTTTTCAACATTCCCTGTTATGGCATCACCTTAGTAATCCTTCATATAACTGAACAGTGTGTCAGCATTCACTGGAGCTATTCTGTGTTGTGTTAGGTGGTTTCCCTCTTTTTCCTACTTAATATTGTGGGATATGCCTTTAAGGAGGGAAAGTGGCATCATACATGTAATACTGACAGCCTTCACAATGGTGCTTTATTGTTATTTCCCTTCCCACTGTCACCTCCCTGGGATATGCCTGCCTGCTGACTCCTTTACCTGTACCCAATCTGCCCAGTGGTTCCACTGGAGGTGAGAGCCAGGCAACACAGGGCAAAGTGAGAACCTTATGACCTATTCATTCATTCCTGCTCAGAAAGCCTAATAATCCCATTTGTTTTCTCTCTGGTGATGGTTTAGTGGTAGGGAGTGGTCCAGTCTCAGGTCCCAAGGAGCAGCTTGCCTACCCCCTCACAGGTGTTTCACTCTGACCAGGATGAGGCATGCATGCTTCTGTATATACCCCCTTTCTCCATTCTTATTGAGGAGAATTCTGTATTGAGAGCATGAGCCGACCCAGCTATTAAAAGTAGGTGACACTAAGCATCAGTGCCATAGGTATAGCATCCTTCCCCCTCTCGACGATGACTGATCTGGCATCAGTCACTCAAGCTTCTGCTCCCCTGCCTGATCCTTCAGATGCCAATTCTCCTAATCAAACACAAGTCACCTGGGTTGTAGTTATCCTAATCCTGCCCTATTTTTGTGGAATTTAACACAAAATTTGTTCATAACAAATACTCTTCAAATTTACAAGTGATCGCTGAGAAACACGTGAAACAAAGTATACAAAAATTCCTTTTTAAATTGTATTAAATTTGTTTATAGTCATTGCAGTCATTATGAGGTCTGCCTAATTTTAACTGTCTAGGCATCTGTTTAAGCCTCATAACAGCTTTTACCTTCTATTTTATTCTGCCATAATGAATAAGTCTTGCTTTTTATCAAAACATTAGTCCAAGATAAAAATACCTTAACTGCTAATGTCTGCAAATGCAGAACAAAAACACATTACTTTTCATATGCTTCATTTTCTGAGTTTGCAGGAAACAAGGGATTTCCATTCCCAAATGACAAAAGAAAAAAATCTAACAATTATTAAATGTTGGACTTGGCAGCTATGCGTGCATTTTATGTCTGGCATTAGCCCCAAAATTACAGTAGACAGACTTTTTTCACACAAATTTTGTTAAGCCTACCACAAATAAAAAACACCATCTTTTTCTGGAGAATACTTTATCAGTATGAACAGTCTTAGAAACAGTCTGACAAAAAATATAACAGATTACATAGTCCCAAGTTTGTATTTAGTTTTCTTTGAGAAATGTCTGCATTTCTACTGCCATCATAATCTATAGCAAACATGCATATGAAACAGTATGCTATGAAATAGTCAAAAAGTAAGCATTTGTATGTTTATAATGAGCATCATTGCTGTCGATTAACATGTGACAAGAATTTTACTGTTCCAAAGATCACGTTATTTGACATTGTAACATCAGCTTATCTTCCACTGGCTTTGTAACTTATCATATGTAATTAGTTTTTAACCTTCTGTAAGGAGAAGTATACTGATTTCACTTTTTAATGTAGTTAAAACAGGCCTACAGATGATTCCTAATATGCCTACATATTCCTTTCTAGTCTGTGTTATGGTTATAGCTGTCTTTGCTAAGCTGTATATGTACAACTCCAATTTACTTTGTAATTTGCTGTTTCTAAAAAACTCAGTAGCTCACACTGTGACCATAAGAAACTTTAGAAGATGTTTGTGTGATCATGAAAATGCACACATTAGTATGGCAGAGAGAGTCTGATGGCTGAATAGTACAAGGATGTAATGTGATCCTATCTCGCCTACATTCATTACTGATGGGCTCGGAGCCGAGAGTCGGCTCCGACTCGGCCACTATAACTAGCACGAAGTCTGTCATTGGCTGGGCTAACCCTGTATCCCAGGCATCACGCCCAAACCCCCAGATCTCGTTTGCCGCTCCTAGAGTAATGACGTGGTCTCGACTTGGCTGTGGCTAAGTACCCTCTCTTTTGTTTTTGAACTTATAGCTTCGAATTTATTATACCAAAAAAAGCTATTCTAATAGCTACGTTGTCTGTTGTATCCATTGTTGTGACTGATTGCGTTTGTTGTTGGTTAATCCTTCTGTTTGGCGGGCTAGGCCCGTTTAAGTTAGAGGGCCTTTGCCCTATCTTGTGTTGTTAGTGTTCGGGCATTTAAGTTAGAGCCCTTCCCTCCCTCCCTACCTTGTGTTGCTGAGTGTGCTTCGTGTGATTTTTTGTGTAAATTCGAAATATTGTTGCTGCTTGTGGATTGTGTTCCTTATGTCGGGCAAGGAACCAAAAGAACATAAGCCATCTGGCTTTAAAAAATGCGCCAAATGTGCGTATAAGATGTCACTGACTGATGGCCACGCCATCTGTGTATATTGTCTCGGTGCCATACACTTGCAGGAATCTTGCAGTGTGTGTCATGCTTTCTCTGCCAGGGTTTTACGGGAGAGAAAAAATAAACTTATCCTCAAGGGATTGATTAAACCCTCCTTTGAGGAAACTTTGGCGTCCTCTCCTCCCTCTTAGAAATCCAGGTCCAAGTCTAAAATGAAGTCTCCGGCTCCAACTAGTTCATTGGAGCCTCCGGAGAAAAGGTCTAAAACTACATCTCCTTCCTCGGCTCCACTGGTCTCGGAGCCGCAGGAAGCACTGTCCAAGGATATGTCTCCTTCCTCGGCTCCACTGGTCTCGGAGCCGCAGGAAGTATTGTCTATTGCGGGGTTGGCTTCTTCGACTCTACGGTCGTCGGCGCCGAAGGAGGTTGTGGTGGTTCTCAAGCCTGCTTCGGCTCCGATCCTTTTGGAGCCGATTCGGAGCCATTCCCCCAGTCTGGTCTTGGTTCTGACAGAGAAGGTTTCTCGACCCCCGTCTGTCTCCTCCAAGTCCTCCAGGCTCTCGGATTCAGATGTCGATAGGGTGGTCCAGAGGCTCCTCCAGTCGCCAGTGCTAATTAAATTATTTTCGGCTCCAGCCCAGTCGGCTCCAGAGCCAGCTACTATATCGGTTCCGTTTCTTCCTCCTCCGACAACCTTGGTGTCGTCGGAGCCGGAGTCTGCCGAATCGAGTGAAGTCCCTGGGTCGGCTCCGAAACCTCCTGCTAGTCTTTCAGATCCGACATCGGCTCCAACCTTTTCCATTCCTTCTACAGGTTTCGGTACTCAGGTGTCCTCAGTCGAACCTGAGAGGGATACATCAGGGATTCAGACTGTGGCTCCGAGTCTTCCACTTGGTGCTTCGGCTAGGGGTACCCCGACTCCGGTCATGGTCTCGGAGGCGGGTTTTTCGTCCTATTCTGGTGGACCTGCCTTCGAGGCTATGAGGAGCGTGCTGGCCAAGTCCATAGTGACTTCACCTGAATCAGCAACTCCTTCCCTAGATGCTGCAACTAGAGCTTCTGGTGCCCCCCTATCTCTGGACAGCGGGGCTCCTAGGCCTGAGGATACCTCCATGTGTGGTCCCCTACTTTCTGAGGGCCCTTCAAAGTCTGTGCCTGAAGAGCCACCCAGGAAGAAGTTGTGTAAGAGGAAGCACGTAGACTCCCCAGATGAGTCTGTCACCTCGGACACTGACCTCGATGATGCAGAAGGGTCCCCGAAGTCATCCTCTGATGATGTCTCGTTCTCCGATATCCTGGTGATCTTGAGACAGCGGGGCAACTGGCCATCCAAAAACCCTTCTGAGGAGGAGTCGGTCTTCCTCAAGGCCTTCGGAGCCCAGCCTTCCGCCTCCTGGGTGTCTCCACCCTTCGATGAATTATTGGATCTTATTTGTCGAAGGGTGTGGGAACACCCTGACTCTGTGGAGCCAGTTCCTAGCTGCCCCAATAAGTTCTTATCTGCACCTCCTGGAAAAGAATTTTTGACCAAGGGAGTACCTGTGGATGCTATGGTGGTGGCGTCTGCCACCCAGCAGGACATGGCAGAGGCTTCTACTTCCATCCATCCTCCTAATAAGGAGTCTAGGAGTATGGATAGGTATGGGAAGCATACCCTGTCTTCAGCGACCTTTACATTGCGGTCGCTGAATTACTTGTGTCATTTTAAGCGGCTCCAAAGGGATCTCATAAAGGAGTTGGGAAGATACCCTGTCGGGTAACTTGCCTGAGGCGTTGGCCCAGTCTGTTAACGCCCAGCTGTCTACCCTTTCTTCCATCGTCAACTCGTCCATGAGGCTCATATCTTATGCAGCCGACGGGGCGGGTAGAGCAGCGAGTTTGGGCGTAGCCCTTAGGAGGCAAGCTTGGATGTGCTTGTGTCATTTTGCGGAGGCTTTCAAGTCTTCTTTCACGGACGCCCCGTTCGACGGGTCCTCCCTTTTTGGACCCAAAGTGAAAGACACCCTCACTAGATGTGAGCAGGAGGGTAAGACTTTGTCTGCCGTTGGGGCCCATTTTTCGCTTCCCACTAGACCTTATCCCAAGGCTCAGAGGGGAGGGAAAATGTGGTTGAGAAAGTCTCAAAAGTCTTCCCCTGCCCATCAAAGTGAACCCCCCTCCAGGGGCAGAGGAGGGGGGAATTTTAATGGAAGGCGTTGCCCTAGAGGCGGTGGAGGCCCCCGCAATACAGGAGACCACGAGTCCTTTCGGGGTTCCTCCTACCAACGTCCCTGAGGGATTACCCGACTGTGCATCTCCGGAGCCAGTCGGGGGTCGTTTTTCGGAGCATCTTCAGGCCTGGGAGTCCATCACTCAGGATCGATGGGTGCTTCGTATCATCACCGGAGGTTACACCATTCCCTTTATTCGCCCCCCCCCACCAAGAAAAATCCCGGATGTTCCACCCAGTCAACGGGATCAGGCAGCGATAGAGGTCTCAAAGCTGCTAGAAAAAGGAGTCATCCAACCAGTCCCCGCAGACCAGATCGGATTAGGAACTTACTCAAGGTTATTTTTGGTGCCAAAAAGAACAGGGGACTTGAGACCCATTCTGCATCTCAGCCGTCTAAACTGCTTTGTAAAGAAGTCCAAGTTCCGAATGGTCACTTTGCAATCCATTTTCCCATTGCTGGAAAAAGGAGTATGGATGTGCTCCCTCGATCTCAAGGATGCCTATTATCACATCAAGATAAACAAGGCTTCCAGGAATCATTTACGCTTCCGTCTGGGAGCCACTCATTTTCAATTCCGGGCCCTGCCCTTTGGTCTCACCACAGCCCCCAGGGTGTTCACCAAGTGTCTGGCAGTGGTGACAGCTCACCTGAGATGTCTAGGATTCCAGGTGTTTCCTTATCTAGACGACTGGCTCCGCACCGCTCCCACCAGGCATCTACTTGTTCAGGTCACGAGAGCTACTGTCAAATTGGGCCATCTTCTAGGGATTTCATTCAACTGGTCAAAGTCTGTATTGCTGCCATCACAGCGTGTTGCCTTTATCGGCGCAGAGCTAGACTCTGTAGAGATGAGAGCTTTCCTACCGACAGAGAGAATAAAAGTGTTACAGGCCCAAGTCCTGGCTTTACTACCCCGGGGAAAAGCCCAAGCCAGGATGGTTCTTCAGTTGTTGGGATCAATGGCGGCTACCATTCTCCTAGTTCCGCTAGCCAGGTTACACATGCAAATACTTCAGTGGCTCCTTTCGACCCAGTGGTCATATCAGGAACGCCCCTTGTCCCATCCGATTCTCATCACGGAGAGATGCCGGCAGGATCTGCGTTGGTGGCTTCTCTCGTCCAATCTGGATCAAGGGAGACCCTTGAGTCCCCCATCCCCTATTGCCACAGTAACCACGGACGCCTCCCAGATAGGGTGGGGGGGGCATTATCTGAGCGAGACGGTCCAAGGTACGTGGCAAGACCACGAGGTTCACTTGCATATCAATGTTCTAGAGATGAGAGAGGTGCTTCTAGCGTTGCAGGCACTTCACAGCTCTCTTCCCAGAGGAACTATCGCGATTCTTTCCGACAATATGTCGGTTGTCTGGTATCTGAACAAGCAGGGAGGAACCAAGTCCTACCCCCTTTGCATGGAGGCCATGAGAGTGTGGAATTGGGCGATCGCTTCCCAGCGCTTTCTAGTGGCAACGCACATTCCGGGGAAGTCCAATGTGATAGCAGACAGGCTGAGCAGAGCTATTCTGATGCCTCACAAGTGGTCCCTGAACGACAGAGTGGCTGCTCAGATCTTCTCCAAGTGGGGTCTTCCCTGCTGTGACCTCTTTGCCAGCCCCCTGAATGCAAAGTGCAGCAATTTTTTCACTCTGATCCCCCCACAGGGGGAGTCGCCCAGGGATGCTCTAGTCCACAATTGGCCCTCCGGTCTGCTCTACGCCTTCCCGCTGGTTCCTCTTCTACCAAGAGTGATTCAGAAGGCTACCTGCTTTGGAAGCAAGATGATTTTGATCGCACCACACTGGCCCCGTCAAGTTTGGTTCCCCTTCCTTCGGAAGTATGCGGTGGATGGTCCTTGGATTCTGGACCCAGCTCCAGACCTATTGACTCATCAGTCAGGACAGCTCCATCCGTCCCTACGAACACTCAAGCTCGCTGCCTGGCTCCTCCACTTCCGACCTTAGTCAGACAGCATATCTTTACCCCGGAAGTAGTATATATCCTGTCTTCCTCCCACAAGTCTTCTACTAGGAAAATATACTCTAGTAAATGGAAGAGATTTGCAATTTGGGCTCAGCAATGTGATCTTGATCCCCTTACAGCCCCGGTGTCGCCGGTGTTAGATTTCTTAGCAACACTCTTTAGACAGGGCTCGGTTGCCTCCACTATAAAGGTTCAGTTGGCAGCAATCTCCAGTTATCATGTTGCACATGAGCCTTCCCTCATGGGTCATAAGCTGTGTAAAGCCTTTCTGAAAGGAGCCTGGTTGCTTCGCCCTCTGGTTTTGCAACCCGTCTTGCCATGGGATTTAGATGTGGTGCTCAGAGCTTTGACGTCTTCTCCCTTTGAGCCGGCAGCCTCCTGCGAATTGAAATTTCTGTCATGGAAGACTGACTTCTTGGTAGCCATAACTTCAGCCAGAAGAGTATCGGAGCTTCAAGCTCTTTCTGTTAAACCTCCTTATTTAATTTTTCATAAGGACAGAGTATCTCTGAGACTTAATCATTCTTTTCTCCCTAAGGTCTCTTCTGCCCTTTGTCTCCACCAGTCTATTGAGCTTCCGGTCTTTTTTCCACAGTTTTCCAACAAAGTGGAATACAAATTTCATCAGTTGGATGTGCATAGACAACTGAGGTTTTATTAAAATAGGACACAACAGGAGAGGAAATCAGATCAGTTGTTTGTGTCCTTTTCAGACAATAGAATTGGCAGATCTGTAACTAAGGGCACCATAGCTAAGTGGATTAGAGACTGCATCTCATTTATTTATGCATTAGCGGGTAAGGTTCTTCCCTTTCCAGTTAAGGCGCATTCTACCAGGGCTATGTCAACTTCAGTGGCCTTTCATGCTAGACTATCCATAGATGAGATATGTGCAGCGGCTACTTGGACTTCTCCACATACCTTTATTTCTCATTACAAACTGGACGTGGCCTCTAGAGGTCGGGCTTCCTTTGGTTCCACAGTGCTCAGGAGTGTTTTCCAGTGAGCCTCCCGGGATTTAGGTGTTAGGGACGCTGTCCCGTCAGTAATGAATGTAGGCGAGATAGGATCACATTACATCTTTTAGTTATGTACTTACCATAACGATAGATGTATGTGATCCATCTCTACATTCTCTCCGCCCTCCTTCCCCCTACCTGTTGGACTTGGAGGAAACTTGTATTCTGATTCCTCTGAGGATATTATTTTTTCTCTCCTCTTACATATATATCCTTGTGGTGTGGTGTATGTGGGAAAATAATATTGGGGCAAACAAGACCTGGGGGTTTGGGCGTGATGCATCCTGGGATACAGGGTTAGCCCAGCCAATGAGAGACTTTGTGATAGTTACAGTGGCCGAGTCGGAGCGACTCTCGGCTCCGAGCCCGTCAGTAGGCGAGATGGATCACATACATCTATCGTTATGGTAAGTACATAACTAAAAGTTTTCAGTCATCAGTAGTTTTCTCAATCCCTACATTACTAGAAACCTTGGTCGTGCTATAAATCAAGTTCCCTTGATCCTGGGCAGTTATTAGAGGGGTGAACATTTTAAATACAACCCTTCTCCCTATGACAGCAGAAGATAACTGTCTTGAACTTCAAATATAACAAACAAGAATCCAGTTTGTTATAATAATGGGCAACAAATAGGATGTTACATTTGCCAACAAGGGAATGTGTGAAGTCTGGGAGTGCATACATTTACTCCTAAATGCAAACAACAACAATTAGTAGTTCAAAATTAAGTTTAACTTTTACATCAGCAGTAACATTATGGCATGCTCTTTCAGTGGAGGACACACATAGCCTGGCACAAATATAAGAAAATAGAGAAAAAAAATCCATAAGGATCACAAGATAGGGCTGCAGGAAAACATTCAGACAGGGGACTGGCACACGAATGCATTCTGCCCATGAACTCACATATGCAATATCATGTGCCAGTCCCCCGTCTGAATGTTTTCCTGCAGCCCTATCTTGTGGTATCTCAGTAAAACAGAAGAGCAAAAGTCACTCTGAGTTAAATACTTACTGAATTACAATCCTGGATTCTGGATATGTTTTAAAAAATTTCCTTGAATGAGGAATAACTTAGAATGCGGCAGAAATTAGCCATAAAATTTAAAAAGAGACATTGTAGGTAGCAAATGAGAAAAAAATCTTGTGATGACAAATCATATGCAGTGCAGGTGGCTGCCTAAGTAAAATACCTACAAAAAGGGCTAAAGACAAATTGAGCTTAATATAAAGAGTTTCCAAAATATTTATATTATAAAATAACTTGTGTGAAGAAATCTGAGGGCAGAAATAACCTTTTATTATAAAATAACTGCAAAGTGATTTGGGGCACAAATAAGTGACCTTACTGCTCATACAATACAGTCATTTAATACAAGAGTAGACATTTTTTACAAGGCTGTACTTCTAATAAAAAGAAATGTATTGATGATTAGATAATGGAAAAATATAATTACAGTTGGAATGACACAAGTCATAGACAGTACAAGTGACTAATTGTTTTGAAGGAGCTTGCTAGAGGAAGAGGAGTTGTCAATATTGTCAAACAATACACATGAAACATTTACACGCAGACACATAATGTAGATGTTCAACAGTTTTGAAATCCGCAAGGAAATCAATACCCTTTAAGTCGCGGTGTGGCGATTATTCTACAGGGCTGGTCCAAGTCTCAAGAAGGCCCTTCTTCCCATAACTGTTTTAATTATTGGTCTGTACAGAGAGGTGTTATCAGGTTGGGAGTTTCTTAGCAAGCAGGTTGGGAAGGAGTCTTTAAAGAGGGGGCAATATCCTTTATTTAATATTTGAAATAGTAGAGAGCCAAGTAATTAAGTGCCTCTTTCTGTTACAGGTAGCCAGTTTAGCTTACGCAAAAGAAGGCAGTGATGAGTATGGACGTCTGCTAGCAGTGTAAATCTTCAGATTTTATTTCCTATGGACTGTAATCTCTAGTGTTGTAGGAGTAATGAAAGGTCAGGAGAGGTACACCATATTATGCTCCTGATATAAGAACATTTTTGGCCCGTGCCATTCTAACTGGTTGAGAAATGAGATGTGAAATGTTGTATAATAGTTTTATTTGTGAAAGAACTTTATTAATAATATTATCTGTGAGGGGAAAGAAAAAGCAAGAGAGCAGTCAAGAGTGAGGCCAAGGTATTCAGTAATGGTGGGTATGTTGTTTTGTTTGTCTGTTATAGAAGTTATGAGTAGCTGAGGATATTTTTGAGGGGATGAGAAATGTATAGCATTTTTTTCTGGGATTAATCAGAAGATTGTTCGAAGTAGCCCAATGGCAAAGATTGGTAAAGGGCAGATGAACCTGGTATTGCAGACTAATAGAGCATTTGTTTGTTTGAAGAAGGAGAATGTCATCAGTGTCAAGTATGATGTTTAAAGATGGAAGATCATGAGGGAAGTCATTGCTGAATAAGGAAAAGAGTAGGGGGCCTGAATCTATACTTTGACAGATCCCAGTGTTGAGTGCATCAAGTGTGGATAAATGGTTATTTTCATGAACATGGAATGTTCTATCCTGAAAATAAGCAGTTGGTGCAGAGGGTTAATTAAGGCTATGAGTTGTAGTTCCTGTGGTATAGGACTGTATTCCCTCAGCTCTCTTTTGCCTGCTGTGTGACCTTGAGCAAGCCACTCAACTAGACAGTTCTTGTGGATAACTGTGAATTTGGGCTAGGCTCTTCAAAGTACCCTAGACTGCAAACCTAGTAACTATTTGAAATTGTGAACCAGTTAATATTTTGTCTGAAGTTAGTTCTGCAAGCTTATGAAGGAGAAGATTGTGGCCAACTCTTTCAAATACTCTAGTCATATCAACAAAGACAGAGGAAGTAATAAGCAAATTATATTCTATACTATAAAACAGAAGAGGGTACAAGTAATTGGTTTGTTTTTAGGTGAATTCCAGACATGTAGGCCTATTCATACATTTTTGAAGAACAATGAAATAAATGAAAGAAACTAACTAAACACAATATGTTGCAGGAAGGAATGGCAGATCCAGGAAAAGTATCCATGCTCTAGCCAGGGAAGATGTCTTTTTGCTGGTAAGATGCACTATAAGGTGTCAGTAAGAAACATAAATTGTTACTTACTTCACACAAGCAGTACACAGCCCTTCACAAAATTTCAAAATCTCATCACTATACAAGCAGTACATTTAATTGGTCTTGTCAAAAAGCAGAATTGTTCTCCTCAAAGTGAAAGACTAGAAATTCAATGAACTATACTGTCACAAAGTGTACATAAGCATTTCATCTGGAACACTTAGATCTGATGTTGTCCTTTTCATTCTTCCCTAATGTATGAGTTTGGATGCGGTCCTTGCATTCGACTAGGCTGCTTATTACAAACTTACGATCCAACTCTCGAGCTCCTCCTTCAACTCATAATGCATTATTGTATCCAAAAGCCGCAGATCTCATTTGCCGCCATTGCGAACAGCTCTTAAGCTACCAGTGGTTTCATGAGTGAAATACTTTTATTGATCTTTTCTTCTGTTTTATTATTCTACTTTTCCATATCCTCCTTCTAAGTTTTCTGTCTGAACTCCAGGCTCTTTCTTCAAAATCTCCTTACATAATTTTTCATAAGGATAGGGTTTCCTTACGAACTAACCCTTCCTTTTTACGTAAAGTGGCCTCTGAGAATAACATTAATCAATCCATCCATTTACCAGTTTTCTTTCCAATTTTTTCCAATAAAGGAGAATGCATGCTGCATCTTCTTGATTTGCACAGACAATTACATTTTTATCTTTACAGGCACCCAACATTATTGCAGCACAGGTTAAAGCTGCATTGTCTTAGGCCAAGAATACAGCTTCCATGGGACCCAACAATATTCCTGGCTGTGTTCTACATGAATTACAAAGTGAACTGGCACCACATCTGTGTGCTCTGTTCATTCACAACCTCACCTCAGGCTTTGTCCCTACCAAATGGCGCACTGCTATATTCATCCCTCTCCATAAAGGATGAGCGACTACAGACCCTGGAAATTATTGCCCCATCAGCCTGATGAGTTTGATATATAAGGCTATGGAGTGCATCATCATAGGCCTAATTAACAAGGATGTAGGGGAATCTCCAAACTCTAGATCCCACGCAATTTGGTTTGGTGAAAGGGAGATCATGCCTGCTCAACCTGGTTGACTTCTTTGAGTCAGTCACCAGAGCAGTGTATGAAGGTAAGGCAGTTCATACAGCCTACCTCGATCTGGCCAAGGCCTTTGATACCATTCCTCACTCAGGAATTATTGACAAACTCAGCAAACTAGGCATCAACCCCTATATCATTAGGTAGGCTGCAAATTGGCTCACAGATAGAACCCACAGTGTGAAAGCAGCAGACTCCAAGTCAGACTGCTGACCAGTCACGAGTGGAGTCCCACAGGGATCAGTCCTGGGTCCTCTCCTATTTGGCATCTACTTCTCAGAAGTCCAGGCCAACACGGAGAGACTCTGGTTGACCAAATTCACGGACGACTGCAAGCTGGGAGCCATTATTAGCTCCCCAAGTGATGCAGACATCCTACAGAAAGGCCTCACTGAGATCAGTGTCGAAACCATGGCCTTAAGCTTAATGCCAAAAAATGCGTAGTCATCCCCTTTGGGAAAAACTCAGTTCCCACTAATTACCACATCGATGGTAGCCCACTGAACACTGAAGGCGTTATAAGAGATCTGGGGACACAGGTTGACAGCATCCTCTCCTTCGATCACCACACTGCCACTGTGGTCAGAAAGTCCTTCTATGTGGCACATCTCATTACCAAGGGTTTTGCATCCAGGAAGAAAGAGGTCATCATTTCTCTCTACTCTTCCCTCATTAGACCAATCATAGAGTATAATGCCCCATTTGGCATGTACCTCACTAGACACTTGCAACAGTTGGAGAGGCCACAAAAGTACCTCACGAAGAGGATCCCAGGCCTTAAACACATGTCCTACATGGACAGACAAAAAACTCCAGCTATTCTCTGTCTCATATCGTCTACTAAGAGGCGATCTCTGCTTGACTTACAAAGCCATGTCTGACCCAGCTCTGTTAAAAATGCTACATCTAAAGAAATCCCAATCCCTCCGCACCACATGCTCCAGAGACCTCAACCGCATTACCACAATCAACAGAACATGCTGGAGGGACAGGTTCATAACCCAGAGACTACTCATGCTCTGGAATAGACTTCCCATACATGACAAGCAGAGCACCTCATTAGCCCTCTTCAGGCGAAATCTTAATGAGTGGATGCATAATAGAAAGATCTCCCCGGGATCACTCCAGTGGCTGTACTTGATAGAGACATTAGGAACTAACAATGGGTGGCACAATGCCAGGGCACTTGTATGGGCTAGGCTTGTAAAGGTCCCAGGGTCATTAGCCTAGTACACACCTATGAACCTATGAATAGGACAAGACAATTCAGAAAATCAGACCAACACTTTGTTTCCTTTTCTCCAAAGTGACTAGGTTATCCAGTATCCAAAGTCACTCTAGCAAATGGATAACAGACTGTATTTCCTGAATTTATTCTCAGAAAGGCATGATGTTATCTAAACCTCCCAAGGCTCATTCATCCAGCTCCATTTGTGCTGTAGCTACATGGTCCAATGCTCATACTTTTGTTACTCATTACAAATTGGATATTATTTTTAGAAACAGAGCCACCTTTAGTTCAGCAGTATTCTGGAATATCCTTCCATGGGGGCCACTCAAGATCAACGAAGCTGGGGACTCTGTCCCATACATTGAGGAAAAATGAAAAGGACAACATCAGATTTAAAAGTTATGTTCTTACCATAACTAGGCACCTGTATTGTCCATTTTCATCCTTCCTCAACTTCCCTCCCATCCATTCCCCATCCAAGTTCCTGGGGAGACTTATTGGACTGTATTGGAACATACAGCTCCAGGTTTGAGCCTTGTATTTCTATCAGACTATTCTTGTCTCTGTTTTTCTATGGGGATAGTGCAGAAAACTCAATCTGAGGCTTTGGCAATGTAATAGTGCATTATGGGTATAGGGAGGAGCTCAAAAGCTCAATCCTAAGTCTGGAATAAGAGGCTGAGTCAGATCTGAGGATCAGATCCGACCCATACATTGAGGAAGAATGAAAATAGACAACACAGATGCCTAGTTGTGGTAAGAACATAACTTTTAATTTCCTGCCAGAAAACAAACTATCTGGTCTATAAATCTTTAAAAAATACAAGACAATTCAGTGTAAAATAAGCCCCCACTCCTTAAAACGCACTCTAGATATATAGACCATTCCTTGACTAAAATAAACATATTGGAGGAACTTGTACTGACGTTCCTGAAAGGCCATTTTTCTTTTATATACTACAGTTCTGAAAGAAAATAATTAAAAAAAATTATATAAAATATACTTTTAATCATAAAAACACTGTGTGGAAGGGTTTTCCAAAGGGAATTTCTGTTTGACTAGAAGCTTTAGGCTGAATGTTGATCCAAAAGAGCCACAGAGAAGCTTCTGCATGAGGTGGCAAGAAAGTACTGAAGATTATTAGTCACTCTGACTATTTATATAACTCCCTCCAAAAAGGGCTCAGCCTATAAGTAGCCATGATGACAGTGTGGGAGGGAATGACAGCTTTTGGTATCCATCTGGTGTACTTTATTCTTGGCAGGATATAACCTATAGTTTACTGTAGCAGTAAGAATGATGAATATCTACCTATGAACTGATTCTTAGACAGGGAAAAAGTAGAATATTCATCTTTTCTGTTTCTAAATTACTGTAGGAAAAACAGGTCAGGTGTTTAAGAAATTAGTACAGAGCAGGATATGATAAGTTTTACAGAATTCTTAAATGTGAACTATAGTGAAGCAGCTAGTTGCAATGAAGTGTGTCTAGCAAGACGCTGGTTACCTGTTGAGGATACTTTCAACTTTTGTAATGAAATGGAATCTAGACTTTATTTTACTTCTCACTTTGCTGATGGAAACAGCATGACTGGGGTTAGGTGAAGGCAGATGTTAGCCTCTGGAAGGTCTTTCTCAGAAGTTGAATATCCTAGTGGCTACGGTTGCAGTCTTGCATCATGGGCATTAGGAAAAACACATTTATGAAAGAATGCACTTTCTGTCCCACTCATTTCTTTTTACTGCTTCTGCTGAATCATTGACCCAGTTTGCTTTTCGAATTCAACTGTTTTTTTTAACAGCTTTACTGAATTATCACTTAATTCATAGGCAAACATACTTTTATATAAAAGAAAACAAACAATATTAACATATTCCTATTTGCAAACATTATACATCACACATATTCTTTTATATATTTATCATCAATTTAGTATTGCATAAATTGCTTAATTTTATCTTCCTTTAAATGCCACTGCTTATCCAAAAACATTATTCTGCATGTATTTTCCCACAGTTTCCATTTTTTACTATGTAATTTGCTCCTGCTGTTTTCTAAATATACTACTTCCAGTTTTTTTTTATCTCAATTACAATATTCACTGCTTCAAATACAGTTGGTTTACACTTTGATTTCCATTTTCTAGTAATTGCTTTTTCAGCAGTCACCAGAATTAAACTTAACACAGCCTTACTATATCTGGACAGTTCAGATCCTATGTCCCAACTCAAAAAATAATTTCCTTAGTTACACCCATTTGCTTATCCAGTATTTCAACAGACTAGTCTGTAGGGGAATTTTTTAAGGTTTAGCAACTCATTACACTCCCAAAACAAATGTTCCCAGTTATATCTTTTTTTCCCCATCACACTTCTAACATATGTCATCTACCTGAGGAAACATTCTTTGGAGTCTGCTTGGGGTATAAAGTACCTCTACAAACACTTCCAAGGAAAAATCCTAAATTCTCTAGGTTTTGTTGCACATTTGGCAGTCATTATTGTGAATTGCTTACCCAGTCTATCTTCTCTATCTTTTCTAATCTCATCTGATTGATACATATAGCAGTATTTTATATGCCGTACTAATTAGCCCTTTTTTATCAGCATCTTCTGTTCCAGATTTGGTTAAAAACGCTACCAGAGTAGGTCTTTCACTTTGGATTCCACTATTCTTTTCTCTTTACCTGTACTCTGATATCAGTCCCTGATAACAAAGGCAGTCTCTAGCCTGCAGTCCATAAGTCTTCTTGGCTTTTTCCCATTTTATTATTTTTCACTCGGGATTTGCTGTCAGTACCTTGGTTTCTTTGCCAGTTTTCCCCAGTAAATTCCAGCCCCCTCTTGCCTATTCTCTGTATTCCTAATGGCAGTCTTCCCTAGCATCAAAATCTCCTTTCTCCATTAATGTGTTGACTTAGTTCTTAAAATACTTTCTGCTAATTTATGTATATAATATTCTGTGCAGCTGTTGTTATTCTCCTTAAGGATCTATATTCAATCTCCGTCTCTGTCCTTATTTCTTGAATTTCCTCCCTGCTTCATAATCATCCCTTAACACTTTGAATTATAGCTTTCTGCTTGTGTTATGTATATAACCCTAAACTGCATAGCTCTAAAATATCCGTTCAAATCAGTTAATCCTAATCCACTTTGTCCTAATGGAAGGATCAACTTATCCCACTGCACCCTTGCCCTTTTCTCCTCCCAGATAAAATCCTTCAACTCTTTATTAATTACTGTCCACAACTTCTCATCTGGTTGATAAAAATATGCCTTACCTGTATATAAAACTAAAGGGATTTAAAACATTTTCACTGCTTGTATCTTGCTATCCATAGCCATAAACAGGAACTTCCAGTTTCTCAGCTTTTTTGTATTCTCTTTTGTTTAGTCTCTTCCCAACATAAACTTAGCTGCCATACAGATTCCTTTTTAACTCATACTCCTCAATACATCATTTTATCATGTCCCTATAAATATGGGTATTGCTGGACCAATTCATGTGTGGTTACATAGTTTACAGCTGTAGCCTTTGTTGTATCTTCATTAATGTTCTATCCCAAAAACATGTGAAACTGTCTCAAGGTCTTCCACAACAATGAGATGTCCTTTTCTGTTTTTATCAGGTTCAAAATAATGTCATCTGCAAATAAAGACAACGTTTCTTGATTACCATACCAGTTATATCCTCAGATTTCTGAGTCTGTTGTTTTCTTTGGCAGTTACTCTAAATATAAAGCAAATAAGAAAGGAGAAAGAAGACACACCTGCCAGATTCCTCTCTTTAGACACAACTTGTCATAAAGCAACCCTCTTACTTTAATTTTTTACTTTCACTCCCTCATATATCCTTGTAATTAACCTTATTATTGTGTCAGGGAATGCAAATGCTTCTATCGCCCTACTCATAAAATACCAACTTACTCTGTTGAATGCTTTCTCTGCATCATGACCCACCAACAACATCGGTATTTTCTTACACTCAACTTCCTTCTAGATCATCATCGTTCTATTAATGTTGTCAAATGTTTGTCTCCCTTCCACAAAACCACATTGATCCATATATATATAAATTTTGGCAACACCTTTGCCTTTCTTTTAGCTGTTATAGACATAAACACTTGATAATCCATGGTTTAAAATTGAAATGGGCCTATATGAAGCTGGGTGTTGGTGCATCCTCACCTTTTAAAATACTGTTAAGCAAAATCTTTCAGATCTTTATCATTTTCTAGCTTCCAAATTTCCACAGGAATACTATCTATTCCTGGAGACTTTCCTGCACGTTTAAAGAACGTTACCATTTTTATCTCATCTCCTCCTATCTTAACTGTTAATTGTTGAGTCACATCTACCTCTAACAGTGGCATATTTAAGTCTTCCATAAATATTTCCATTTGTGCTCTTTCTTAATTTCTACATTTCTCTCATGTATACAAATTTTCAAAACATTTCCAAAATATCTCCGATACCTCTACAAGATCTCTGGTTATTTTTCTTGTTCTAGGATCCTTAAGTTTGGCAATAACTCATTCCACTTTCTGTTGCTTAAGTCATTGTGCTAAAGGTTTTTGTGCTGTAGAGTCATTATCAAAGAACAGTTGCTAAACAGCAATCTTTCTAAACTTTTGCATATTATCCAGATACTCCCTTATTTTCTCTCTAGCACTCTGCAGTTACACCTCTTTATATTCTGTGAGATTCCCCTTATTCTGCCATAGTTTAAACTTTGTCATCTCCTCTAAACAATTCATGTTACTTCTTAATCATATCTCTTTTTCTTTTATTTCTACCCTATTCTTAAACTACACTTTCATTTTGTCCACCTCACTTGTTAGAAACTTCAGAAAAAATCTCTATCTTTCTGATAACTCTAGAATAATTTCCACTACCCATTCCTTAACTTCCTGTCTTTTTAGCAGGTAGGTAGAGAAGTGCCAATGTCTCATTTATACTTGATTACTCTGCATTTTTATCTTTGTTATTATTGGCGCATGATCTGAAATAGCTATTGAATATGTATTGAAGCTTTCAATTAAATGCATCTATTCCTGTGAAATTTAATTTCTTTCTAGTTTAGCCCAGTTATTGTACCTTGGGGAATAATATGTAAATTCTCAGAGTTCCTAGTACTAAATTCATGTCTTCCATACCAAATATTTTTATTAATTTCTGCAGAAATTTACCTTCTTGTTATATTTTCCCTTCTAGGTCCCCAGATATATCCTGACTGTTGTGTATTAGATTCCCTTCCCCATCTATAAGTAATGTTCCTTGCTGAAAGCTGATTATTTCTTCCCTAATTTTATTAAGTTCCATAATAGCAGTTTTAAGTGGAATATAAATACATGCCAGTGCAATCCTCCTTTCTTGCTAGTAGCCCTTTACTACTACAGCTCTACCATTATTATATTTTTCCCCTCTTCTATCATTATTGGAGAGCTCTTCTAGAAATTAATGATAAATAATAAAAGCATTTCTTTGTACCTGATACTCTGCTGAATATTCCTCCTGAAATCCTTTCTTTATCAACTTCACATTCTTATTTCTTTCCAAGTGTGTCTCCTGTAGCATTGCTGTTTGTGTTCTGCATTTCTTAATATAATTCAGTACTCTTTCCTTTTTGTCTATACCTGTGAGGCTTTTCACAATCCAACGTAATATGTTTATTGTAGCTGTTATGATAAGAAATTATTATTTCCACCTATTATATATGACAACTTTTTAAAAATGTGTATTTCCAGCTTTTGTGTTACATGCACCCACCAATGTTTGGCTGGTTGATCTTTTATACAGTTGTTTCTTGCCATCTGTATTTGAACCTGTCATATTTTATAAGACTTTGTGTTTTAATGAAAACCCTCAAAAAACACCCAGAACATCCCCATAATATATTAAAATACACACAAAACTATGTACAACTTCAAATAATGAAGTGTAACTCTCTTGATAAGAACAGTTGTCCCAAATTGACAGTTGCACACACAGGCAAAACCTAACCTAAAGTTAGTTATCCATGCTAAGACATGTTGCAGCCTCTGCTCCTACTTACAGTAATTGCTATCTATTCTTGTCTTATATTTATTCCTCTTCCAAATGTAAAAAACAGGTCTTATATTTTCAAAAAAAAAACATTAACTTTTAGCTGTAAAAAGTGCTCTAGTTTTTATTGCAGCTTATTTCCACGGAAACCTAAGAATAAAATGTAAATCTGTCCTTGACTACAGACTTTTCAAACCAAACATTTATTTGCTATAGGAAACCTTTTTATAACATTCAGTGTTCACATATTTACGTGCTTACACAAAAAAAATATTAGATTATGCCAGTGGCCTTAATCTAGACATTCACCTGTGCAAAAGTAAGAGAAAACATATCAACTCTACATATTTATTTATTTGACATTTGGTAACCAGGAAAGTCCAGCTGGGTAAAAGATTACCCATTTTCAGTGGAGGTCTGGGGAGAAAAGCTCCACAACGTTTTTAAAGGTATAAGCAAATACTTGAAAAACAGAAACATTAAGAAGTAAAATACTAGAACTACAACTTTATTAATATAGTTTGACAATACAAAGTACCATATAGTAGTAGAGCAGATAAGCCAAGATGATTCTTTTGGATAGACAAAGAAGGAGACAGAAAAAGCAGATATTGTAGTTGAAGGTTTACTGAAGGAAAGGCTTGGATGGTGGGAAACAGGAGGATTAGTAAGTTGGGTCAAGAGTAGTACTGTAACATGTGAATAGGGAAGAGTACTAAGATGGTATGGAGCATGAGCAAATTCAGGAGTTGCCCAGATGTTGTTTTAGGTGAGATTTAAGGTATATCAGTGAAGTATCCATCTGATTGATGCTGGAATACTATTCTAGGTCTTGGCAACACAGTGTGAATACAGACTAACACCACTCAACCTTTGAGGTTTATGAATAGATAGGAGATACTTGTGAGAATAACGCATGTCCCAAAGTGGAAGATAATGTTGAGGTAGGGAAGAGGTGGTTTGAGAAACTGAGAAATTGTACAGTATTTTGTGTGTTAATAATAAATTATTAAATGTAAGCAGGTGGGGGAGTTTGAGCCAATGTAAGGTTTTGAGTGCAGAGGAGTGGTATGATTTGAGGGGTTGACAAGTAGAAAATTTAGCTATTTTATTATAGCATTGACTGAGTTTTACTTTAAGGGAAGAGTGAAACTTAGTTAGAATAGGGGAAGCATATAGAAGGGATGGTAAGAGATAAGTCACAATCGAAGTCAAATCAAACGTTATTGTCATTTAGACTCCACAAGGGTAGCCTAAATTAAATTGTGTGCATCAAGCTCAATATTGAGATGACAGTTGCACATATACAAATTATGTATAGCACATGCAACATACATAACATCAACTTTAAGTTAGACTGTTATTTTACTACATACTACTATAAATTACTATGTCTACAGTCTTTAGCAGCTGAGTGATTTTTGCACAGTTATTTATTGCATACTTATTTTCTGATATGTTAGAATGGTTAGCAGGTAAATATTGCACTTGATTGACATTGTAAACAGATAACTATGAGCGTGCATCTCATAATTTCTGTTGCACCATAATAGATAATGGTTTGACTGACACAAGACCTTGTCAATGACTAACATTCCTGAGATTGTTTCCAGAGTTCAAGAACCTAATTGCCTGTGGGAAGAAACTGTTCCTGAACCTGGTTGTTTTACAGCTCATGCTGCAGTATTGTCTGCTAGATGACAAGCTTGTAAACAGACCATAGGTAGGGTGTGTAGGATCACTGTCTATTTTTGTGGCCCTGTTGTAGCAATGTGTCATTTATAGACAATGTGTTGCTGGGAAGTTGGAGCATGTTATTCTCTCAGTGGCCTTCACCACCCTCTGTAGGGCTTTTTGATTTGCAACTGAGCAGCACCCATACCACACCATGAAGTGATGCTTTCTATGGCACATCTGCAGAAGATGATAAGGATGGAGGGTAGTAAATTAGCTTTCCTTAACCTCCGCAGAAAATGCAGGCATTGGTGTATTTTCTTCACTATCTGACTGGTGTTTAGTGACCAGTCCTCCGCAATGTGGACTCCCAGGAATTTTGTGCTACTTACTATTTCCACCCTGTCTCCATTAATCATGAGTGAACAGTAACAATGGCAACAACCACCACGAAGTAAAGTCCAAGGATTAATCACTAAACAGCATAAAACAACATAAAATCAGAGCAGCAACAATGATGTGAAAGCTCTTTCAGGCTAATGCCCTTCTTCAGACAATTAACTAAAAAATCTAGCAGTTTAAATAGTAAATAACAACCAATTAAAATCAGTAATTGATCCACCTTTTCTTTAGGGCTGGCTTAAGGGGAATGACATAATTCAGTCCTGGGAATCTATGTGCTGTTAACTCTGTAATCCACCTTGCTTCCTGATATTCATTCACCAGGTACCCCCCCCCCAAAAAAAAAAACTCTTGTGTATGCTCTGTATTACTGAAAACCTAAAATCATGCCCTGGAAACTGATGAATGTGTTGATATAAGGCATTATGCTCATTATGTAGCCTTATTGCAGACAAATGGTTTAATATTCTACTTTTTAACATACAATGTGTCTTCCCTACATAAAATCCTGCACATAATCTACAGGTAGCTAAATATATCATGTTCATAGTCTTGCAACTAGCATATGTATGGAAGTGATACACTCTATTAGTAATGGAGTATGCGAATGTGGTATCTATATTTATGTGAGGACATGCCTTACAGGTACCACAGAGTGTGGTTCCTTTAAATCTAGATTTAACCTGAATATTTTTATTACCTTCATGACATAATATTTTTTTTAGGTTCTTATTCCTTCTAAAACCAAACATTGGTTATTCCCCTATAACTTTCTTTATCTTTTCATCTGTAAGAAGAATTTTCCAATTTTTCCTCACTATATCACATACCCCATGTATAGTGTTGCTGTTAGTAAACATCAGTCTTATTTTATTATCCTGTCATGTAGAATTGTTGTTCATAACGTTTTCCTCTCGGTCACGTGTTAACCATGGCCGCATCTTGTCCTTCCTTTGACTTACTCTTTTCTGGACTATTCCATCTACTTTGTGTTGTTTATATCCTCTCTCAGTAGAATTGTGTTTTAGATTTTCCAATTCCATCTCAAACATGTCCTCATCTATACATAATCTTGACACCCTGCCCAACTGTCCTACCACTATGTTGTCAAAGGTGAATCTTGGGTGCATGCTGTCATATATTAATAAATTGTTTTTCCAGCAATCTTTTCTATAGAGTGTAGTTTTAAAACCATCTTCATTTTGTATAACTCTTACATCTAAAAACTCCAACTGAATCCTGGATGATTTCATGGAAAATCTTAAAAAAGATGTGGTGGATTCTAAGTATTCTATAAAGGCTACAAGTTCTCGCTGTTCACCATCCCACAACAGGAAGATGTCATCCACAAAGCTTTTATAAAAACAAATGTTATTGAACCAACCATATTTTCCTAAGACATGATGTAGCTCCCAAAATGCCATGATTAAATTGGCATATGTGTTGGCACAAGGGGTGTCCATGGCAACCCCTTGTACCTGGCGATAATGCTTGTTTTGACAAAACAAAAACATTACACTCCAAAATAAGTTTAAGCATCTCTAAAATAAGTCTATTCTTGTTAGTATCAAATGTACACAAATCAGAAATGAATCTAGACAAAGCTGTTAAACCACACTCATTGCTGATTGCAGTAAAGAGATTATTTACATCTAATGTTACCATTATATAAGTTTTCCTTACTTCTGTTCGCCTGATAAACTCACCTAGACTCATTAAAAAGTCACCTGTATCTTTTAAAATATGTGTAACTTGTGTTAATACTGACCTCAAAGTACATTCTACCCAAATTGAGATGTTTTCTGTCATCCACCCCCTGCCTAATACTATTAGACTTAATGTTTTTTTTTCATGTCTTTGTGTATTTTGGGTAAGGCCTTAAAATAGGAATAACATGATTTTCTATATTCAAGAACTTATATAAGTCCATGTCCATCAATCCTTCATCTTTCAAGACTTCTAAACATTTTCTAATTCTAGAAATAACATTATTAACAACAATTGGTGATATTTGCATGAAGGTTGTTGTATCCATTAACATTTCACTTAATTTAGTGTAGTAAAAATCTCTTTTCATTATAACTACTGCTCCTCCTTTATCAACAGATTTAATAATGATTTGTGTATTGTGTTGTATGGAAGTTAATGCTTCCCTCTGTGTTAGTGTTAGGTTAAGGAACTTGTTATTATAATTACCCTGTAGATAACCTCCAATTTCCTGTTCACATACTTTGATAAAAGTATTCATGGTAGAATTAAATAAAGGGGCAAATGTACTAGATTGTCTTAAAGTTACTTGTCGGTTAGTATTTTCATTCCCAAACATGTGCGTTAGCATAACATTCCTGCCAGACATCATTAAGTCCAATGCAACATCACTAAAATTGCTGTTACTAGGAACAAAAGTAAGCCCTTTGTTCAACACATACCTTTCAGTTTCAGATAGGACATAGTCAGATAAATTATATACAATATTAACATCATCATCAGTCACTGAGAAGTCCTTCTGTTTTTTGCTTCTCTCATATCTTGCTGCGATCTCCTCCATTCATTTTTCTTCTTGGTGGGAGCTGGTAAAAAAGAAAAAGAAAGCTGACTGTTCTCTGCTATGCAAACAGTTTTGGGTCTCGCCGCTAGTTGTATGGAGCCCTCCCCATCTCTAAAGTGTCTGTAGATTCTGTATTGGTATTCCTTGTGGTTAATGCATTAACAACTGGACCAATGTCTCTCCTTGAGTTCTGGTTGTTTTCTGTTGTTACATCAGGGCTGATGTCCTCCATTCTAGCTAAAACAACAGCCGTGGTGGCTGCTGTTTGGTTTCCGCTGTCTTTCTGGTTGACACTGAGTTCATCTGGTTGGTTGATCACCTCAGTGTGCCATTGCACTTCACTGGGAGGTTCCCTATTGGTTCTAAAGCTGTTACGTCTCAGTTTCTGATAGGATGAATAGCTTTCTTCTTTCTGAGCCAAGTCAAGGGCTCGATTTTCTGTATTGTTGTAGTTTTCTCATGGCCAGATAAATATCCAACCTGTTGAGAAGTCATTAAAGTCTCTAGTTAACTTTCTTGTTTTGGTTTGCTGAAGTTTACTATCCAAAACAGTTAGTGAGCAAAACACTTCATCCATTCTATTGGTGTAAACTTCTTCACTATATTCTTTGTCAACCGTTTTTGTAATTCATTAATTTCTTCTATCAAAGTTTTCTCTTGTGGTGCAAAAAAATCTATTAGCAACCACATATATGCATAGCCTGTCTCTATATTTATTTGTTGCCATTTTGCCATAATTTCTGGGTAAGCATCCTCTTGTGTGGGCATGCACAATACCCTCATACCTCTTGGAACCAGACCAAACTTTAAACAAGTTTCAAAATGATAACGCTGCCACTACAGCCATTTTAATTTGCTCACTTTGTTCACTAAAGTATTCAATAACTCTCCACAAATCAATGAATTCTTTGTACTTATTACTGGCTCAGACTGTTGTATCATTGTAGATTGTAAATCCAATTCTAATAAAGGATTACCATCAGAAAAATGAGTGGAGAGTGAGCTGAATGGCTTCTCCTGAAGTCTATTATGATCTCCTTGGTTTTGGTGACATTGAGATCAAGGTTGTACCTAACACACCAGTCAGTCAGTAGATTCACTTCTTCACTTTATGCTCCTTCATCTTCATTACTGTTGAGGCCCACGAATGTGGTGTCATCTGCAAACTTGATGATGTGATTGGTATTAAATCTGGCTATACAGTTGTGCGTAAGTATGGTAAACAATAGTGGACTCAACAAATATCACTGGGGTACTCCTGTGTTAATTGTGGTGTTTCTTGATGAATTCTTGCCCCCACATTCCTTTTGTGGTCTTTCGATCAAAAACTATAGTATCCAGTTGCACATGTGGTTACTGATGCCTAGATGGACAAGCTTCTTGATTAGTTGTTGAGGGATAACTGTGTTGAATGCTGAAATAAAGTCAGTAAACAGCATCCTTATGTAACTGTCCTTATTCTCCAAGTGTGCCATTACGAGATGTGGTGAAACCGAGATGGCATCTGCGTGGAGTGAATGGCACAATATGCAAACTAGTGGGTCAAGTACAGCTGGTAGTTTTGCTCTCAGGTGCTTTTTGACCAGTCTTTCAAAACTTTTCATGACAGTGGATGTAAGGGGGTACTGGTCTGTAATCATTCAAGCTTGAGGGAGTTGCTTTCTTTGTCAGTAGTATTATGTTTGTATTTTTGAAGCATTTGGGTACTTTTCCTTGGACAAGGTGATAAGTGATAATTGTTAAGTGGTAGCAAGAGTTAATTTTTTGGAGTTGGTGATGAATTTTTTTTAGCCCCTATACAACATGCCCAGTTTTTGATGGGTCTTTTTTATGTTATTAATATGCAAGTCAAACTTAAGATTGTCATCAGTTGTTACACCTAATAGGTTGGTGTGTGAAACGTCAGTTACAGTATTGTTAAGTAAGTAAGTTTGGGAGTATTGTTAAGTGAAGTAATTGTAAATTTGGAGCTATCAATGGTAAGTTGTTTAGATAAGAATAATAGAAGTTTTTTTTTTAAGATTGAGTAGGAGATGCTTGTTGGTGAACCAAGACTCAATGGAATCAAATGCATCTTGAGTTATTTTTTGAAGCTGGGTAAGATTGCTAGAGTAGATTAAAGTAGAATCATCAGCATATCAAACAAGGGTTGCTTACTTAGAGGAAGCATGAAGATGATTAATAAAAATGTTGAAGAGGAGTGGACCCAGAAATGTACCTTGTGGTACCCCAGTGCTGACTGGTAAATAGGAGCAAAACTGGAATGCAGTTTAACTGATTGATATCTGTTAGAGAGAGAACTGGTGAAACATTGTAAGGTAGTTTCAGTTAAGCTAAGAAAGGATAGTTGGCACAAGAGGTTGAGTTGGAGAGAGAGACAGTGTCAAAAGCTTTAGATAGATCCAGAAATAGAGATGAGACAAAGTTACCTGTATCTTGAGCTTTGTTGAATATGTCATTGAAGGATAATAGAGCAGTGGTAGTACAATGTGCAGGTCTGAATCCATGTTGAGTAGGAGAAAAAAGTTTATTGTCAAGTAAGTATTGAAGAAATTGTTGATGCATTTTTTTCTAAAATTTTGGATAGAGGAGAAAGTATAGCAATATTTATTTATTTATTTATTTTATTTTCAGTTTGATTACTGGGGAAGTCCACTGGGCCTGAAAATGCTCGTTTTCAGTGGAGGCCCGGGGAGAAAAGCTCTATAAGCAATACAGTAAGGGTTACATAATTATAAAGGCATAATACATATACAATATCCATACAGTAAGGAAATGCAAATGCATAAAAAGTACAGCATACAACACAGTTAACAGATATTAGAGAACACAGTTTACAGGTGTTAGCATTCAGAGCAAGCACTGATCAACTGTCTTTATAATAAAAGATCTAAGTTTCTTGCGTTATTATACTAATAGAGGGGAGAAGTTTACATGCAGTTATTCAAATTAAGTAAGGTATATACTTGATGTGCAGTCAATAGAAGTAATTTGCTATTTACATTGTATACATACTTGGAATCAAGTGAGAGATTGCTTAATCAGTTACTGAGAGCTTAAGTCTGTTGTAGGAGAATAGAAATATGAAATATGGGTTAGAGGGAGGTTAGAGCAAGGAGTATGAAGAACTCCTTGGGGAATTCCCTTGAATTTAGGTAGGGTGTAAGCAGGAACATTTCCATTTGGATGACAAGTATGAGAAAAGCTGGGTTTTGAAGGTTTCTGAGTTTGGTATAGCCCTAAGTGAAGGAGGGAGAGAATTCCATTTCTTGCCTAGTGAGAAAGAGAGGAGAAGCTGGCCAGCAGGTCATTTGGGTTTGTGGATAGAAATTAAATTTTGGTGTTCATATCTCAGAGATCTATTAGTGATGTATGGGGGAAGGATGTTTGTTACGACTGGGCATTTATCTGGGTGAAATATTAGTTTGTGAGCAGTGGTTAGTTGTAGGAAGTCAAGGTGGTTAGAGAGTTCTAGCCAGTTCAGAGATTGTAGGATAAGTCAATGATGAGTGGAGTTTTTGGATTTGGTGGCAAATTTAGAGATCTTATTATAGCAATTTTCAAGTTTGGAGGTGATGGAAGAAGTCAGATTTGTTTGAAGAGGGGCTCCATATACTAAGGATGGTAGAAGGTAGGTAGTTGCCAAGGTATGCCTTGTGGAATTGGAGAGAAAGAGGTTATTCTTATAGAGCATACCTCATTTTTGGTGGGTTTTCTTTATGTTTTGTTGAATGTGGATATCGAACTTAAGGTGCTCGCCTATGGTAATACCAAGAAGTTTTGCAAAAGGGACCACTTCTATAGCTGAGTTGGTTTGGCTAAGGACTTTGAAAGCATTTTTGTCATAAGAGAAAGCCCTGGAGGGAGGAAAAGTAGTATTTTTATTTATTTGAGTTGAGAGAGGGGTGGTTTTGGTGCATCCAGTTTTCAGTGGTTGAAAATGCAGTTTGGGTTTTAGTCGGTAGTTCAGGAAGGTTGGAGGCAGCGCAGACTAAAGTTGAGTCATCTGCATATTGGATAACTGTAGTGTTAGGGATGGCTGTGTGAAGGTTATTAATGAAGATGTTGAAAAGCAGGGGTCCGAGGATGGACCCCTGAGGTACACCGGTGGGGGATGGTAAGAAGGAAGAGGTGGAGTTCTTCCATTTGACTGCTTGAGATCTGTCTGATAGGTACCTGGAGAACCAGGATAAAGTATTTGGGGAGAGATGAAGATTGGAGAGATGATAGAGAAGGTGATTGTGGGAAATGGTGTCAAATGCTTTAGAGAGATCTAGGAGTACTGTGGATACTAGGAGTCTGGAATCTCAGGCTTGATTGACTGTTTCTAGGAAGGAGAGTAGGCCGGTTATGATGCTATGGCCAGGGTGGAAGCCATGTTGGGTGGGTGTAAGGAGTTCGTTCTGGGTCAAGAAAGGCATAAGTTGGTGGTGGACACATTTTTCTAGAATTTTGGAGATTGGAGAGAGTAGGGCAATAGGGCGGAAATTAGAAATATTGGTGTTTTTGCCTCCTTTGTGAAGAGGAAGAATGTAGGCTGAACGCCAGAGTTTGGGTACATATGATTCTTTTAAGGATCTATTTATTAAGATGCTGATTGGGAGTGCAATACCATCAGCGGTGCATTTGAGGAAGGTGGAGGGTATGTTGTCAGGAGCATTGGAGCATGGCTTTAGTTTGGATATGAGCCTTTTTATAATATTGGTTGAGACTGGTTTGAGCTTGAATATGAGGGGAAAGTTATTAGGGTTGTTGGGCAGTGAAGAATGAGGGATAAGTGGATTGTTGTTTGGGAAAGTTTTGGTTAGGTTAGCTATGATTTCTGTAAAGAATGAGTTGAAATGTGAGCTTAGTTCATTGTCAGTTATACTTGGGTCAGGGCAGGGATTATTCCTGGAGCCTGGATAGAGAAGGGAATTAACTGATTTCCAGAATTGTTTAGGGTTTTTATTATTGTTGGACTGAAGCTTATTGTAGTAGTTTTTTTTGTCTATGGTGATTAGTTTTCTTACTCAGTTGCAGAGTTGGGTGTATTGGAGCAAGGTAATAGGCATTTTATTCTTCTGGTAAAGCTTCCAGGATTTGTCCCTCTGGTGCATGATTTGATTTGTTTCTTTGGACAGCCAAGGAGCAGTATTAGCTTTGATCCTTTTGTTTCTTAGAGGGGCAAGGGAGTTAAGAGTGTTTAGGAAGGCAGAGTTGAAATGTTCTAAAGCTTTGTCAAGGGGAAGAGTATTTAGGATTTGCCAATTCATTTCTTTGAAAATATTTATAGGTTCATAGGTTGGTACTAGGCTACCAGCCCTAGGGCCTATACAAGCCTAGCCATAACAATTCCCTGGCTATTTCTTCCCACACTATTTGCTTCCCTGGACCCCTATCTAGCAGGGCGACTGACGTGATCCCCGGGGTAAATTTCCTTTCTCCCATCCAATTATCAAGGTTCCTTTTGAGAAAGTTATGGGGTTAAAGTTACTAAGTTTGCGAGTGGGAATGTAATGGTGCTGATATGGGGTGGAGGTAGCTGAGTGATGAATGAAAGTAGGGAGATGGTCACTAAAGGTGTCTGGGATAGTACCAGAGTGATTTATTTTGTTTGGATGGGTGACAAGGATCCAGTCTAAGATGGATCCTGGGGGGTGAATTTTGTTATGATGGGTGATTGAGTGGATTACTTGGGTGAAGTTGTAGAGGTTAATGGATAGGGAGGGAGAGGGAGGGTTGATTTTATTCCAGTCGATATTAACGTCACCTAGAATGCAAGTTTCATACTTGATTTCAGTTGAGGTCCAATGAAGAATATCTTCAAGGGTAGAGATGTTGTCACCTGGGGAGATATATTAGGAAATAATGCAGATATTCTTATGTTTATTCATTCATAGGAGACTGACTGTTAGTTCAGTATTTTTGAATTGTGGAGTTGGAATTTGAAGTTGGATTAAGGAAAGAAGGTTAGAGTAGACTAGAGCAGAGCCGCCACCTTTTTTATTTAATCGGTCATTTCTGAGTATATGGAAACCAGGAGGTAAGATTTTGGAGTCAACGATATGGGGTTTTAGCCAGGTTTCAGAGATGGCTAAGATGTCAGGTTGGATGTGGCTAATCCAAGCTTGTAATTGGTGTACTTTGTTGTTAAGGCTCTATGGGTTGATTGTGAAGAACTTAAGAGTGTTGTGGGAGAAGGCAGAAGAAGAAGGAGATGGGGGGAATGGGTTGTTTGTAGTGGGACAAGAAGGGGGTGGGGGGAAGGAGTTGTTTGTAGTGGGACAAGGGCCAGGGTTGGGATGAATATCTCCAGCTAAGGCTAGGACATTACACGAGATAACTTTTAGCCTTTTGGGTTTATATAGTAGGAAGGTGGTTGGAGCTAGCAGTGGTTTAGGAGTAAAAGTTTTAGTTGTGGTGGATAAGTGTTTGGGATAGGGTTTGGTGAAATAAGAGAAGGGGAGATAGAGTGGAAATGAGTGCATGAATGTGGTTGCAGGTGGGTGTATGGGATAGTTTGAGTAGAAGGTAGGCATGTGGATGCTTTGGAAGAGTAAGAACTAGCATAGTAAAGTGGAATTAGAAGTACAAGAAGGGAACAAGGGGCCCGGAGGGTATAGAGGATTGGGGAGGGCATGTCTAGACCAGGTGTGTATTGAAGGGAGTAGTTTAGAGGAAACGAACTGGCTATTGGAGAGGAGAGGTATGGAAGGAGATAGGGTTATATTTGTTTACAAGGAGGAGAGGAGGAGACTATGAGTGGAGAAGGGGTCTATATTAGCTAACCGAACGCTTACGTAATCGAATCCCACGTCACCGAACTATATTAAACGAATCGTCATTAACTTGAACAGCTATAACAACGAAAATGTTGAAATTGAAATGATTTAGTTTGCCAAACATGTTCTGTTTACATTCGCGTGTCTACATAATAGTGCATACCTGAAATTATAATGTATATGTACTAATCAAAGCAATAAAGGTGACATAATATATGACATATATTATATTTAGCTATATATAACATTGTATAAGATATAAAGAAAAGTTCAAGCCTTTATTACATTCATTTGTGAGATAAGACAAGTATAAAAGTTCGAGAGACGTGCTTATGCGTGTTTTGCACATGCGCTAAACTGCAACATGGCTAACGAAATACTGCATACACCCGGAGTCCAGGGAAATGTCTATGATACGGTAAAAATCGCAGAAAGGCAGGGACATTCTAAATATCGATGGGTATCTGTTTAATCTAGAGAAAACAGTAAAGGAGAAACACTATTGGTGTTGTAAACTTAAAGTTAAAGACAAGTGTAAAGGTAGGGTAATTACTCGAATATACATTGAAGGAGAAGTCCTGTTAAAATCTACGGGACATCACCATCCCCCAGATGTTACTGAAGTCGAGAAATATATAGCCTGTGACAATCTAAAGCAGAGTGCTAGAGTGTGTAGGGACACCGCTTCTTTAGTGGTTGACAACGTAATAGCAAGCACGTCTGTTGAAACAATATTATCCTTGCCATCACGTAGATCCATGTTACAAGTTAATAGGGTGAGAAGTACGAATATCAAAAGTTATACAAAACTGTGTACAACCTTAGCTACCGTTGATCCAAGTAGCTGCAACCTCAAAGAAGGTACTTTTTTGCAGAAACGAAAACTTGATGTCCATAACAATCTGCATGTCTTCTTGTTTTCTACCCTTGAGAATCTACGAGATTTGAGTGAATCTAGAATGTGGTTAATGGATGGAGTGTTCTTCACTAAACCATGTTTATGTAGACAGCTATACAGCGTACATGCTTAAGTGACGGTAGGAGAAAACACTAAGTGTCTTCCACTGGTGTTCTGCCTGATGTCTAAAAAGTGTTTCAGGTCATATAACTTCATGTGGGACTGTCTATTTGAGCACTTAAACGATGCTAAGCTACATGTTAGCGTACAATTCATTCTATCAGATTTTGAGCTTGCAGCTAGTAAAAGCGTTAAATATAACTTCACTAACGTTACCAATAAAGGCTGTTGTTCCACTTTGCCCAAACCATATGGCATAAAGTGTAGGTTTAGCAACATTATATGGTAAATGTGTATCATTCCAGCTTAATGTAAAGAAACTAATAGCTCTTGCATTTCTGAACGTAGATGAAGTTATTCCTGCTTTCCAAAATCTTTCAAAATCATTCCCTACTTCAGGTAAGGAGTTAGTACAGTATTTCTCTGATGTGTTTGTTCTTGGACGACATTGTAAACAGCAGACCCGACTTACTAATGTAGACAGGTTTCCACCAATGTTCTCCGTACAGTTTTGGAATGTTTCAGATCTAAACAAGTTATGTTTACCCCGGACGCAGAATCATGTGGAGGGGTGGCATAGAAGAATTCGCTGTCTACTGGGTAGGAGAATATGTGATATCCCATGTGTGTTATCTGTATTGGTCAGGGAGCAAAACAAGGTGAATGAGACAAGGGTTAGGTTGTTGTCTGCAGTACCACCTTCGTCTAAAAAGAGAAAAACTATGGAGCGCTGCGACAGGTTAGAAACTATTATAAAACATAAGGCTACCTACACGCAAGATGACTTCCTATGATCTGTGGCTATGTTATTGAAGGTGTAGTGCAAAACCATTATTTTTCAGTTGGGTATGTTTCAAGTGTTGGATGTTACTGTGCAGAATGATTGTATTAAAATTTGCAATGTGTATTGTAGGATTTCTTATGATGATTTGTGTTACGTTTCTCATTGTGTAGTACGTTTAGGGACTTAGTTTGTCACGCAATGTGTTGAGTAGCTAGGAAGGTATTAGTTTGTTACGTGCATAGTTTTCTTTCAGGCACTGGGTACTTCGGTGTTGGCCAAACAAAATGTTTCAACCATATGATTTTCAGCATTTTAGCGTTTCAGTTATGTACGTTTTCGTTGCATATAGTTCGGTGACGTGAGATTCGATTACGTAAGCATTCGGTTAGCTAATACAGACCCGTGGAGAAGTATAGGGGATAGTGGAGTGTATTAGTGGGAGGAGTAAGAGGGGGTGGGGTAATGAGGAGAGAACTATGATTAGTTAATTGTGCTGAGTGGGAGGAGTATGGGAAGAATAAATGTAGGCGTGCTGGGGTCGGGTGGGAATAGGGGGCAGGGAGAGGAGCAGAGTGAGCCCGCAGGGCGAACAGAGCGGGTAGAGACAAATGATGGAAACAGTTCAAGAAGAGCACTCAGTAAAAATGCAGACTACTGATGGTAAGTCATGGTATGGGTAAGTATAGAGGTGAGGAAAACAATAGTTGCAATTGTAAGAGGACAGTTGGGTGGTTATAGTAAAAGTAAGAGGAAAAATGAGATTATGCCAAGAGTAAGTGTTGGAAGCAGAAAATGAAAATAGTTATATTATAAACTGTAGGACAGGCTTATAAGGTAGGACTGGATACTGGTGCCACCTAGTGGACAGATATTATATTGCAGCAAAGGTTCCTTCTGGGAAAAGGCTAGACAGGGATTAGGGAAGGCAATATATTCAGCTAAAGGGGTAAGAATAAAAGTGAGAAAGGAATACTGGTTACTATATAGAGGGTAGGGGGGAGTGAGGCTGCTGGCTGTCCTGGCTATGAAGCGTTCTTTAAACCACTTGGAAGTATTAGATTACTAACGTATGCTTTTATTGCCAGGCTTAGTTAATATCATACTTTCTTGCTTCTTTTTCTGAGGGTACAGGGATATGAAGGCAGTAGGATGAGACTGCAGGTAGCTTGAATGGGTCCTTAGTCGTCAGGTAGGCAGATACTTATGTCTTGGTTCAGGAATAGCAAGTTGGGGAGCTGGGAACTTTTTAGGAGAGAGAGAAAAATATAGAGGCAGGAAATTAACAGGCAACACTTAGTATATAAGTACAGACAATATATCCTGAGCAGTTAAAGAAAAACATCAGTTCAGTCACTCAGCAAACATAGATACCATGGGATAACATTGCAAGCTAGATATACCTTTGTCTAAGTTAGTTAGGTGCATGTATTTAAACAGAAGTAGTGCTGGAAAAACTCTAGAAGACACAATTACATGTTCACAATAAGTTCAGACTAACCAGAAAGTACAATAGTATTACTGTGGTTCCATTATGCAGATAGTAATTAGAACATAGTAAGGATATCTCAAAGAACAGCTATGCTAGGTATAACACATACTTGACTAAAATGGCATAAAGTATGGCATAGTTAGAGTAAACAGCTATTTCCTGTTCTTAGTATAAGTACACAAATGTATGAGAATCGTCCAAGTAAAACAGGTCAAGGTGACTACAACGTTTTAAAAATAAGCACCAAAGCTAAACCGCATAGCAAAGAGCACCACTCCTAATCACTTTACTGCCATGTAATTTCCAGTTATTTATACAATTAGATAGGAATGGTACTTGCATTTGTTACCCACGCACAGCGCTTTGAATATGAGCCATTCACTGGCTATGTGAGCGGCTAAATGATTATTCAGTAATTTAAAAACTAAACTAGGGTTAAAATAGAAGGTTCTCTGCTAGCAATCCAACACATAATTAGTTTGATCCCTGTGTGTGTATGCAAATTAGGAATTCGAGGTGGAGAAAGCAACGTTCAAGCCGTTTCAATAGAAATAGCATGAATATAAGGGTAGATGAGAAACTGCTATGACCCAAGCGTTTGTGTAGGGAAGGCTACTTACACTCGCTATGCGTGTCAAATTTAAGAGTCTTCAGGACGGTCCCTTTGTAACCATGCATTTGTTATATAGGTAAATTGCATCTGCACAGTTTAAGCAGCCAAATTACAGAGCCGCTAGGCGTTTATGCGATGTAAGGCTGATTACGTTAGTATTTCACCGCAGACCACTCGGTAAAGTGCTTCTGCACTGTTTAAAACAATCAAGTTACAGAATTTCTGGGCATTTATGCCCTTTACTAGCTGATGTTTGGTTGAATATGTTACTGTCATTGCCGCTGAGCTCTCGCTACACAGTAGGGGAAGCCGAGAGCAGCTCCACGTGGGAACTCAACTACAGATAGGCGTTCAGGTATAGTTAACCCAGTACAAATAAATGTCAACAGCAAGGAAGGAAATACAACTAAAAACACAAGGTAATGTATTCAAAGATAACCATCAGCATTTTCATAGATAAAGGCAGCAAATCACTTAAATCCAGAGGTTCAGAGACGCTGGGGGCAAGAATGGACAGCAGCCAGGTGGTAAATCAGGATTTTAAAGATGGCGCCACGAGGGGCTGAGGGAATTTAAGGGATGGAAGAGGATACGAGGTGGATAGGGCTGGAGAGTAAGGTGAAAGCAAGTGACATAGGTGGGGCTAAGAAGCTAAAGTTCGGAGATCAAGTGATGTGTTATTGTAAAAGGCATAAGGGAGATACTTGGAGGGAAATTAGAGACTGGGAGGTGTAGGACAGGGGAAAGATATAGGTGGGATGGGGAGTAGGCAATGTAACTAGAGAATGAACACTAAGCACTTGGATACCAAAGGAGTCAGAGACAAATGATGGAAACAGTTCAAGAAGAGCAATCAGTAAAAATGCAGACTACTGATGGTAAGTCACGGTATGGGTAAGTATAGAGGTGAGGAAAACAATAGTTGCAATTGTAAGAGGACAGTTGGGTGGTTATAGTAAAAGTAAGAGGAAAATTGAGATTATGCCAAGAGTAAGTGTTGGAAGCAGAAAATGAAAATAGTTATATTATAAACTGTAGGACAGGCTTATAAGGTAAGACTGGATACTGGTGATACCTAGTGGACAGATATTATATTTCAGCAAAGATTCCTTCTGGGAAAAGGCTAGACAGGGATTAGGGAAGGCAATATATTCAGCTAAAGGGGTAAGAATAAAGGTGAGAAAGGAATACTGGTTACCATATAGAGGGTATGGGGAAGTGAGGCTGCTGGCTGTCCTGGCTATGAAGCGTTCTTTAAACCACTTGGAAGTATTAGATTACTAACGTATGTTTTTATTGCCAGGCTTAGTTAATAACATACTTTCTTGCTTCCTTTTCTGAGAGGGTACAGGGATATGAAGACAGTAGGATGAGACTGCAGGTAGCTTGAATGGGTCCTTAGTCATCAGGTAGGCAGGTACTTATGTCCTAGTTCAGGAATAGCAAGTTGGGGAGCTAGGAATTTCTTGCTTCCTTTTCTGAGAGGATACAGGGATATGAAGGCAGGAGGATGAGACTGCAGGTAGCTTAAATGGGTCCTTAGTCATCAGGTAGGCAGGTACTTATGTCCTGGTTCAGGAATAGCAAGTTGGGGAGCTGGGAATTCCAGAGGTTGAGACATGCTGGGGGCAAAAACAGACAGCAGCCAGGGGCTAAATCAGTTAGAGATATCTGTGGAAGTGCCAGCTTTATGGAGAGGAAGGATGATGAGATTTTTCCCCAGGAAAGGGACATAGGCTTCCTTAGTAGATCTGTTAATGAGTATAAAAATTGGGTAGGCTATTTAGTCAGCTGCCATTTTAAATATTCATTAGGAAGATTATCAGCAGGGGGAACAAGGTTTGAGTTTGCTCAATAAAGACTTAATAAAAGATATGGGGACTGGTTGTAGGGAAAACTTGGAGAGACAGCTAGTAGGAGGATGACAGAAAGTAGCAGGTGTGGCTGAGAAGTAATGGAAGCAGTGCTTTTAAAGAAATAAGAGTTAAACTGAGGTACCATATCAGAAGAGGTAATGTCTCTGGAGGGTTGTGGGGAAGAATTAATTTGAGGGTGTAAAATTTTATTCATTGATTGCCAGAATTTCTTTGGATTACTTTTGTGTTGATCTTGTGGATTTGAGTAGAATTGTTTTATTCTTTGTTCACTTGTTTCTGTACTAGGTTATGCAATTCTCTGAAATGTTGTAGATTTTCTTGTGTTTTCCATTTCGAGCAGCATGTCAGGGCCTTGTCCTTGTTTAGCATAAGGGATCTGGTTTTGACAGAAAGCCAGGGAGAGAAATTAGTTTTGATTCTTTTCCTTTTGGGAGGTGATAATTTAAAGTGTTTAGGAATGCAGAGTTGAATTTATTGACTGATTCATCAAGGGATAAGTATTTAAGGAAAGACCAGCTAATAATATTTAATATATTTGTAAAGGTCAGAAGGTTAAAGTGAGTTAAGTTGTGTACAGTTTTGTAAGTATGTTGTTTGCAAAGATGTGTGACAAGTCTGGTTGTACAAGTTGGGTGGTGATTGCTAATTGAATCTGGTAGTATTTCAGATTGAATAAAGTTACTTGGGTGGGAGACCAAAATCTAATCAATAATAGAGCCAGTTTGGTTTGTTGCGTTCTTATAGGTTGGGTGAGTTATGAGTTATGAAAAGCCAAAGATGTTAATGCTATTTGTAGGAAATTGAGAGTCAAGCTTCTAATCAATACTTACTTCACCTACTATAGTTTTTAGAGACATTTTTTAGAGAAATATTGGTTGAGACCCAAGATAGGATATCTTCTAAAGTTGATAGATTGTTGCCTGGTGGTATGTACAATGCAATAATGCAGAGCATTTTATGATTACTTAAGTTAAGATAAGACATAAGTTTGGCTTTAGCAAAGGAAAGTACAGGATGATTATGAGGAGTAAAAGAGGAGGGGAGGGGTTTGGATAGAGTATGGCTACACCACCTACTTTTCTTTAGAGTCGGTCAGCTCTAAGCATATTGAAACCTGGGGGAAGTACTTCAGAATCTTTAATATGTGGTTTGGGCAAGGTTCCAGAGATTACTAGTATATCAGGTGAGTGTAGGATAATGCAAGCATGTAACTTGGTCACTTTATTGCAAAGACTGCATATATTTATAGAGATAAATTTAAGCTTATTGTGTGATGCTGGAGTTTGGGTTAGGGAGGGTGTGAAATTTGGACCAGGATTAGGATGAATGTCACCACAGAGTAGCAGAAATTTAAACAATACACAGGAAAAGAAGAATTTAATTTTGGACATATTATTAGTATGTTTGATGTTAGGTATAGTGGTGAATGATACAATTTAAATTTAAGAAAGAAAATAGGGTCAATAGGATATAGATGAGGACCACCCAGTGCTGTAAAACATGGCTCGAGATGATTGTCACTGTTGAATGGGAAAAAGGGGTTAAGGTTGAATGGATGGGATATAGATGAGGAGTGATAGGTAGGGAGTAGTAATGTGTGAAATGAGAGAAAGAGGCAGTGCTAGAAAGAGAGAAGAGTTTAGGTGGAATCTGTGTGAGATAAGATGAAAGAGAAGAAAGACAGAAAAGGATTAAGGTAAGGAAAGTAAGGAAAAAACATGATAAAAATAGGAAAGGAAGGAATAGAAGGTAAGACAAGAGAGTGTGTAGAGATGGTTGTAGTGAATGAGTTGCCAGAGGGCTAGAAAATGTTTGAGGAAGAAGGAAGCTAGACAGGTAACTTTGTGTCAAAGTAAGGTAATGGTGGAAGAGTAGCGGAATGATTATGCAATTATATAGTGGAGTAAGTGTGTTGAAAGTTAGGGTGATTTGAGAGAGGGTTATATTAGATGTATAGTATAGCAGTTATAAATTAGTGAAGTAGTAGGATGTAAGCTAGGGGCAAAAACAGGTGTATATGAAAGGAAAAACAGTACAGTAAGTTGATAGGAAGGGTGTGAAATGATTTTAGTAATGAGTTGATTGGCTGATTATGAGGAGGAAGTGGATGGAGAAAATAAAGGGAGGGGTGTGGCGTAGTATGGTTTTAAATTACAAGATGGTGGGGTGGGTAGGAATTCGGAGTAGGGTAGTGGGGAGAAGTGAGTCAGAACGTAGTGGGTAGAAACCTCGGGTATCAGCATAACACCAGGTAAGTCTCAAAAAACAATCAGTGAGGTAGCCATTCTAGAAGTAATAGAAGTAGCTAAAAGCCTAAATAGAGTCACTTAGAGTAGTGTGAAGACAAAACAAGGAATAGTAAGTTGGTGCTCCAAACTCAGAAGAGTCAAATTTAAGATCTTGTTTTATAGGTATGTATCTGTCTATCCGTGTTTTTGTCAATTGACATTTTTTTCTATTAAAAATATAAAGACAATTAGGATGGCTGTACTAAACAAGGGAGGAGGTTGCCACTCTTGGAGGAAGTGTGCATGCTATAGCTACATTTTCATTTGGTTAAAGAACCAAGTACAATATTAGAACTACCAGTCCAGAAGAGAAAATAAAATACAGTATTCCATATGTATAACAGAATTAATACTGTGTGTAAAATAAATAATAATAATAATAATAATACACCTACATAATTAATTAATTAATTAATTAATTAATTAATTAATTAATTAATTAAAGCAACTGCTGAAACATTGTAAATCTAGTTTTCAATACTGGAAGGGAAGTATTATGCTCCATGTGCGAGAGTGACTGTGCAGGGCCATCTTGCTGCAGGGAGACCAGGGAGTCAGTAGGTCTATAGAGAAAGGAAGGTAAAAATTAGAAAATGTGGATTACATTCATTATGATATTCACTAGATAGGTACAGTGAGTGAGACCAAACTAACTATAGTACTATAGTGTAAACTGCATGTCCAGAATCAATAAACGAATGGGAACAGTTATTGATAGTCCCTAAGCAATCTGCGTTTTCATAATTAGATTATGTCCTTACATTGTGCTCCTGTAGGTTCAGAGCATTAGTATATAAAAAAAAAAAAACAATTTTACAGAGCAAGAGGAAATGAGCACAAAGGTACAACTTGCTCGCTAGCTTTTATACACCAATAGCACAGCTTCACATAATTATCTGTACCCCAGTTGATATGAGGGAGATTGCATGTTACGTGTTGCAAGATACAGTATAACACTGAACAATGCGCTAACTTGCCCAAGCACATGAACATCCATTGAAGCTAATAAACAAAATGAGTAACTCATCTGTACAAATGCAGCTCTAAACAGGCAGAAAGATTGTGAACCGATTCAAGGCTATCGGAACACCAACAGTTACAAGTCTAATGCAGTAAAAAAGAAATAAACATGCAGCCCTAAAAAAAAGACAAAGTTTGTGAACTGATTCAAAGCTTTTGGAACACCTGCAGTTACAAATCTAATGCAATAAAAGAAGAAATAAACATTCAGCACTAAAGGCAGAAAGTTTGTGAATCAATTCAAGGCTATCAGAACTCCTACAGTTACTTGTCTGAGGCAGTAAAAGAAGAAGTAAACATTCAATACCAAAAAAGGCAAAAAAAAATTGAGAACCGATTCACGGCTATCAGAATGCCTACAGTTGCACATGTAAGGTAATAAAAAAGAAAATAAAGCATTTATTTTTCATTTGTTACACAGTACAGATAAGCAGTCATTAAAAGCAAGGCGTAAAAGTATTAACAATATATACAGCTTGGAACTCACTTGGTGTGCACACTTCTGAAGGACAAACAACAGGAGACCCTGAGTGTACTGAGTTGTGATATGGAAAATGGCGCTAGATACGATAGAATTTAAATGGAGCAAAAGCATCATGGGAGATGAATTGCAACAGTATGATGGTATGGTAACAGAAGTAAAATAAATTAAGGAGGGCTTGAAACCCCAAGTATTAGAGTAACACCAGATAACTCTCAAAAAGCAGTCAGTGAGGTAGCAATTACAGAAGTAGCTAAAAGCTTAAATGGAGTCACTTAGAGTAGTGTGAAGACAAAACAAGGAATAGTAAGTTGGCATTCCAAAGTTAGAAGAATTAAGACTTAAGTTCTTGTTTTGCATGTATGTATGTATCTATCTGTGTATTTGTCAACTGACATTTTCTTTCTATTAAATAAAGATGATGAGGATGGCTGTACTAAACAAGGCAGGAGGCTGCCACTCTTGGGGGAGTGTGCATGCTGTAGCAACATTTTTTTAGTTTAAAGAACCAAGTACAGTATTAGAACTACCACTCCAGAAGAGGAAAGAAAATACAGTATTCCATATGTCTAACAGAATTAATACTGTGTGTAAAAAAAAAAAAACACCTATATAATTAATTAATTAAAGCAACTGCTCTACTTTTCAATAGTGGCAAGGAAGTATTATGCTGCACAAGAGAGAGCGGCTGTGCAGGCCCATCGTGCCGCAGGGAGACCAGAGAGTGTAGGATGGACAATTAATTAATTAAAGCAACTACCAAAGCATTTTGAATTTACTTTTCAATACTGGCAGGCAAGTATTATGCTCCACACATGGGAGTGACTGTGCAAGGCCTTGCTGCAGGGAGACCAGGGAGTGTAGGAGGGACACTCAATTAATTAATTAAAGACGCATGCACAGCACAATGGTGCAGAGGTAGCGTTGTCTCCTCACAGCAAGAGGTTCTCTGATTTGATTATTGGCTGGGGTGCCTTCTTTGCAGAGTCTGCATGTCCACCCTGTGTTCATGTGGGTTTCCTCTGTGTGCTCCGGTTTCCTCCCATGTTAAAAAGACATGCTTCTGGAGTGTTTCACCCTGGGCTTCCTCTGAAAATTGGCTTTGTTCCAAGTCAGACTTTCCCAGTTAACAAATGTTAAATAAATAAATAAAGCAAGGCTGACCAAAACATGGTACAGTTTTGTGCAGCCCGCTTGAACTGCTGCACGGTGACAAGCACAAACAATCACACACACACATTAACTCTCTCTCCGATTGCTCAAACACACACACACTTCAGCTTTTATACCGGCATTCAGTCACTCTCTCTCTCTCTGTCTCCGATCGCTCACACTAACACACAATCTTCAGCTGTCATGCCTGCATTCACTGTCTCTCACTGATCGCTCAAACAGACTCTTCAGCTTTCATACATGCATTCATTCACTCTCTCTCTGATTGCTCACACAGTCTTTAGCTGTCACACACACTCTTCTGCTGTCATGTCTGCATTCACTCACTCTCTTTCTCCGATTGCTCACACACACACACACTTCAGCTGTCATGCCTGCATTCACTCCCTCTCTCTCTCTCTCTCTCTCTTGATTGCTCACACAAACACACACACACACACACACACACACACACACACACACACACACACACACACACACACAAACACGCACACACTGTTCAGCTGTCATACATGCATTCAGTCATTCTCTCTCTCTGATCTCACACACACACACACACACACACACACAAACATATTCTTCATACCTCTCAACACATTTGTGTTTTCTGGCAAATCATTGATGACTGAAGTCGGAAAATAATGACAGATATTTGAGTTTCAGACATCATGCCCTTCAGAAAAATCATGCTAATGCAAAACTTATCAATTTTGAAGTTTGTAAGAACAATAATTAAAAATTGTCCCTCTTTTTCTGAATTTATCCCCCTGTTATATGGCTTTGTCCAGATTTCTTGCTCTGAGAGGTATGACATTCCTCAGCTTTTCACCTAATTTTAAATACAGCACTAAACTATGAAGTTAAGCAAGGATGCAGGTGTCCTTACTGGTTCATAGGTTGGTACTAGGCTATCGGCCCTAGGGCCTATACAAGCCTAGCCATAACAATTCCCTTTCTATTTCTTCCCACAATATTTAATTCCCTGGACCCCTGTCTAGCAGGTCGACTGACATGATCCCCGGGATGAATTTCCTATCTCCCATCCAATCGTCAAGGTTCCTTTTGTAGAGGGCCACAAAGAGGCCCTCTGCTTGACATGTATGGGGAGTCTATTCCAGAGTCTGGGGAGTCTCTGAGTCAGGAACCTATCCCTCAAGCATGTTTTGTTCATTGTGATGACAAGGTTTAGATCCCTGAAGTGTGTGGCTCTGAGTGATTGGGATTTCTTTAAGAGTAGCATGTCCAACAGCTCTGGGTTTGACATGGCCTTGTATGTTAATGCAGCGATTGCCTCTGAGTAGATGATATGCAACAGTATAGCTGGAGTTTTTTTAGATGGTCAGCATAGGGCATCTGCTTTAGGCCTGTGATTCTTTTAGTGAGGTATTTCTGCGGCCTTTCCAATTGTTGCAGATGTCTTGAGAGGTACATACCAAACGGGGCATTGTATTCTATAATGAGTCTAATAAGGGATGAGTACAGTGGGATAATGACTTTTTTCTGGATGAAAAGCCGTTAGTGATGAGGATTTCCTGACTGTTGTAGTGATGTGGTTTATCGAAGGTGAGACCGCTGTCCACCTGTGTCCCTAAGTCTCTTATCACACTTTTGGTGTTTAATGTCCTGCCACCTATGTGGTAATTCACGGATATGTTATTTCCCTAAGGTGATAACTATACATTTCTTGGCATTGAGCTTGAGCCCATGGCTCTGGCACCAAGCATCTGTTTCTGTAAGGCCCTTTTGTACAATATCCACATAATTTGGGGATTCAGTAATGGCTCCCAGTTTGCAGTCATCTGCAAACTTTGTTAGCCAGAGTCCCTTAGTGTTGGCCTATACTTCAGAGAAGTAGATGCCAAACAAGAGCGGTCCCAGGACTGAACCCTGAGGTACTCCACTTGTCACTTGTATAGAGCTGGATTTCGAGTTGGATACTTTTACAGTGTGGGTTCTGTCAGTAAGCCAGTTGGCAACCCATCGAGTGACGTAGGGATTAATGCTCAGCTTGGTAAGTTTATCTATGATTCCAGAGTGGTGGATGGTGTCAAAGGCCTTGGCGAGGTCCAGATAGGCTGTGTGGACTGCCTTACTCTTGTCCACCTCTCTGGAGACTGATTAAAAAAGTCAGTCAAGTTCAGGAGACACAATCAAACCCAAACTGGGTGGGGTCCAGTGTTTGAAGGTTGCCAATGTCTTTGTTTATAAGTTCCATGATAATACGTTCCATGGCCTTACAGATCAGGCTCGTCAGACTGATGGGGCGGTAGCTCCCAGGATCCAAGATAGATCCCCCTTGTGGAGTGGGATAACTGTAGCTGTGCGCCACTCAGTGGGCATGAAGCCTGAGGTGAAGCTATGATTAAACATGACACTTAGGGGAGGTGCCAGTTCATTTTGTAGTTCATGTAGTACACAGCCTGGGATGTCGTTTGGTCCCATGGATGCTGTATTCTTAGCTTTGGAGAGTGTGTTTTTTACCTGTGTGGCCGTTATTACCAGAATTTGTCAATCATTTGGTATTGAGATGTCCCCTTTAGGGGGTGAGAGATGGGTGAAGTTGGCACTGAATCGATATGCCAGGATATTGGCAATATCCTTGGGATTAGTATATTTAATGCCATTCTGTTGTAGTTCAGAGCAGAGCTGAACATTGCCATTTAGATTCTTGACATAGCTATAGAATGCCTTGTGGTTGTCTTTGGAATTTTTGGCAATTTTATTTTCGTAACTAGCTTTGGAGGATTTTATGAAGGATCTCAGCTTCTTACTGAGGCTGTTAAGGGAATTTTTTGCATCCTGGTTGATGGCTTTTTCTGGGGTGGAGTGACGTTATGCACTATTTGTGGAACTACCAAGGCTGAGCGGGAGGAACGAGGCCTGTAAAACAATAAAGGACAATCGGGACAGCAATTAATTTCTTGGACCTTTTTTCCCTGCTTCTTAGAGATCTAGACTCCTACACTACAGTAAGACAAGGCTTGCAATTAAAAGTGTAGTATTGATAGTGTGGATGGTGACAGTTGTGTTTGAGAGAATGTGCTTTATTTTCCTAACAGTAATGTATCTGACCTAGCTCTGAAGGGGAAGATCTGATTATGCTTTTTAAAGATGTTCGTAGTTGTACTTGGAGTTTGCTTTATTGCTTGTTATTGTCAGGTTTAGTATCTGAAAAGTGTTGAATTTAAGACGGCATTATTTTGCATATTCACTGTATTAGAGTTAGACTGAAGACTGGGGAAAAAAAGGTTGAGGTTGAAGAGAAATGTGCAGTGCATGAAAAGTTTCTGTTAAGGTTTGTACACTGTTTTGTTCCAACTTGCATCGTCCAGGGTGAATCTCGTGGTCACGTTTCTGAGTGGGCAATTAGTGTTATTTGTTTGTTCAGCTGCTTCAGCTTCAGCATATTGAGGTTGTGTTTTATTATTATGTATCCTGAAACAAGCGCAACTAGTGTTGTTGGTTTGTTCATTTGCTTCAGCTTCAGCATATTGAGGTTGTGTTTTATTATTACTTATCCTGAAACAAGCACAATTAGTGTTGTTTGTTTCAGCTTCAGCATATTGAGGTTGTGTGTTATTATTACTTATCCTGAAACAAAAATGCCTAACAGGAAAAGAAAAATTGAAGATGAAAAGTGAGTGTATCAAAGCTGATGGGAATCAGACTATTTGATTACAAATAACATGAAGGAAAATTCAATTTCTTGTTTGCATGCAAGTTTTGTCAGTGCCTAAAGAGCATAATGTGAAACGACACTGCAGTACATTATATAGTAAAACCTTTTGTAAGTATAGTGGAGAATCAAGATGCACCATTATTGCAGAATACAAGAAGAAACTGATGCACCAAACCAGTTTTTTTGCAAAATTTAGCACTGAACAAACTTCTAGCCTTGCCGCTTCATACAAAGTAGCACTGGAGTTAGCGAAAGCAAATAAGCCTTTAGTGACGGTGTGATAGTGAAGAAATGTGCAGTTGAAATGGCAAAACAATGTAATGAGCCAAAATTAGTGGAGAAGTTCAAAACAGTGGCATTATCTCAACAGACCATCACAAGAAGCGTACAATACATGGATCAGTATGTTTCAGAAATGCTGTGTAATTTAATAGCAAAATGTGAGTATTTTTCTTTGTGTCTGGATGAAAGTACTGATCAAGCAGATATGTCAACTTTTAATTTTTGTTCGAACTTTTCTAGAGGACTTTACTATTAATGAAGAACTCCTCAGTCTTATATCTTTTCATGGGACTACTAAAGATACTGATATTTTCGAAGCAGTTAAAAAGTCTGTTATGAACTATGGAGGATTTGATAAATGTTCCTGCATTGTAACAGATGGGGACAGACTTATGACAGGGACTAGAAGTGGCTTTTGTGGACTATTGAAACAAAATAATATTAACTGCCCTACAATTCATTGCATAATTCACCAAGAAACACTCTGTGGAAAATTTCTATGTCAAGTCAATGTAGCTGTAAAAATAACTGATAATATACAAGGAGGTAATAGATCTGTGAGTCATCGTAAGTTTTGAGATTTCTTGAGTGAAATGGATGCTGCATATGGTGATTTGCTCCTTCATTCTTATATTTGCTGGTTGAGTGCTGGAAAATGTCTGGAACTCTTTTGCCATTCAGAAAGAAATACCCATATTTCTTAAAAATGATGTGAAATCTGACACAACAGAACTTGAAAATCTAATGCAAGATCCCATATTTTTATCAGATCTTGCATTTATAACAGATATGACCAACCATTTGAATGAACTGAACTTAAAACTGCAGGGCAAACAGAATATTGCCAACTTATATGGTCATTTGAATGGCTTTAAAAGTAAATTGAAGCTTTTTAAATCAACATTGGGTAATGCTATTTTTACTTTTTTTCCAAATTGCAAAGAACATTTTGAAGAAATGAAGAATTTTGAGGAAATACCATTTTCAGCTCATGTGAAATATATTGACATGATCATTGAAGATTTGGAGAATCTATTTGGTGATTTTAAGGAAATTGAAGATATTTCAGTTGTTACTCAACCCTTGACTATCACTATTGAAAATGTAAGATCTGACCTTCAGCTCGAATTATGCGATTTGCAGTCAGACCCTTTTTATTCTAACAGAAGTGAAAAAATATTTTTTTTAAATTACTACCCTTAGAGAGGTACCCAAAATTGAGGAAGTTTGGACTCAAGATGTGCTCAATGCTTGGGAGAACATATCTTTGTGAAAGCACTTTTTCAATGATGAAATTCATTAAATCAAAGTACAGATGTTCGTTGACAGATAATTCTCTTGCAAATTTACTGCGTCTGACAACTACAAGCATCGACACTGATATAGCTGCTTTAGTAAACGATGCTGAACTACCGCAGAGCTCTCATCAAAGTGAAGAGGTTGAGAGGTATGCTGGTCACAAATGCAGACAGGATTTGGTCATAACTTTAAACAGAGGTGAGATAAGCACTCCAGGTCAGACATTTAATTTCTAAAAAGGACTCATTTTTTTTGTGCATTTGAATCTAACGAGTTCCAGTGGTTCAGACTTGTGAAGAATTTCTTAAGCACAGAGCCAGAGGCTGCCAAGAAGAGTGAGCATGCAGAAGGAAACACTGACACTGCTAACAACTGAGTTATGAGGGTTAAATGCCAGCAGGGGTTTAATTATTTACTACAGCTAAAAAAATGGTCCTTAATGGAAAGACATTTGTTCTTTCAAAATTATTGCATCTTGTTTACTGTTTCAATAAAAAAACTTTTATAGGCACCATGACTTTTCTGTCTCATGAAAATTTTGAAGTGCTTGCTAAACCTAATACTGTAGGACTCTCCAGATAATATAAATATATGTACTGTATCCTTGGATAAATGTTTCTTTTTTTAATGCGACCCTCGGATTACCTAAGGTTGGACAGCCCTGAATTAAAGCAACTGCTGAAGTGTTGTGAATCTAGTTTTCAATACTGGCAGGGAAGTATTATGCTCCACACATGAGAGTGACTGTGCAGGGCTGTCTTGCGGCAGAAAGACCAAGGGAGTGGAGGAGGACTGTGATATCCAAATGCCATCAGATATAGATATATTGTGGTAGCGTCTTCTTCTGCATTAATCTCCACAAAAACTTAGTACCTGTGTAACAAAATATGGCAATTATTCTTGGAACAAGGCTCAACAGGGCCACTGGGCATTTCACAAATCCCACTTATCCCAGTCTCCTAAAAAATCACACCCCACCACTAATGGTTTCTGCAACACTTCTCATACATTATAATCTGTGCACTTTTACTTACACCTCATCCTCCACCTCAACAGCCTGAGATTACACCATATTAACTTAAACATGCTTTTGTCCCAACTTTTTTCTCTTTTTACACTGCAATGCCTACATTTCTTTAAATTAAAAAAGAAGAAAAATAATAAAAAAGATGCTTACTTTATTATCTTTATCACATATAGCAATAATTAGAAATGCTTTTTTAAGTAACATACAATTTATTTCATGAAATGTTTTATGCAAATACTGTTAGGAACAAAATTATTTTAATTACAGTTAGTTTTTTCTTCTTCCCTCCTTTTCACTTCATGTCTTTCCAAACATTAATGACATGAAGTGGAGTATATGCTTTTCAGTTCCCCTCAAGTACAACAAAGTCAACAAAAGTCCAATCGTTCCCCTTTTTCTTGCATATTTCATAGATGTAATTTATGCTTTCTAATCTCACATTTATTCACCAATTTTAGTGTTGCTTGTCTTCTTCCTGTCATGTCTATCTCCCAACCCCAGACTCTGGTTCAAGTCCAAGGAACTCCTGATTTTTCTAGTCAATTCCCATGATTTTTTCCTGTCTTTCATGCATTCTCTTTTGGAACATTGGAAGAGGTTTCACTGACAAAGTCTCTATATGCCGTTTATTATCTAAAGAATGAGAATTAGAGTCCCATCCTGTTTTGTGGCTCACTTTTTGTTGGACAAACTTTTTGTATTTCCTCCTTGGCGTGTTCTGCATCCAAAAATGAATTTGATCTTCCGGGAAAAAATATTTTGAAGACAGCTGGATATAACAGCTTGAATCTCACACTTGTGTCTCAGCATTCCCTGATTGCTAAGATAAATTTGCTTCTCTTCTGCCTGTGTAATAATTTTCTACAAGCCCTCTACTGTTTCCATTTTTTAATACTTTGCCCTTCTGCCACAATGTTGCCAGGGTCAACTGTTTCTGCTGGTATAATTGTAGCATTAGTCATACAGGTCTTTGCTGCTTTCTCATAATTGGAGCATACACACAATGTGCCCTTTCAGTTAATCAATCCTACCATGGAGTACCAGTTGTTGTATCTTTCGGCTTGTCCCGGTTACGGGTTGCCACAGCGGAACTCCGGTCCGCTAATGATTGGCAGTAGATTTTTACATACAGAGTTGCCAGCCCTGACGCACAACCTTCAATGAAAGTACGCCCATTCACGCATGTCTCCACACAGAAGACACTTTAGCTGAGAATCGAACAGAGTACCAGTCCAGTTGCTTATTTCTCTTTTATAAAATTAATATAATCGATTACTTCCAGTTTCTCTTGTACAGCTGAAAATCTCAGGATCTGATGTTGTCCTTTTTATTCTTCCTCAACAAAAGGGTTACAGATCCAACTTTGCAGCATACTTCAGACATTGGATCCAACCCTCGAGCTTCTCCTTCTACCTATAATTCCCTAGTCCATTCTCAATACCTTACATCTCATTTGCCGTCATCGTGCTCAGACATAGAATCTTTCTGTTGTAGCATTTTGTTGAGTTTCAGTAACATTTTTTGTAAGTGAAAATTTTAGCCTTTCTGTCTAAAATTTCCATCTGTTACTATTGCAACCTCCCTCTTGGTCTCCATTTTCCCTTTTCTGCATTAGAAGAGTTGTTTCTATACTTTTATAGTATATTCCTAAATTACCAATTTTTTCTTGCTATACCTATTCTATCCTTCTTATCCTTTTTACAGGGCAATTCTTAATTACCATTGCTGGTAATATTTTCTTTCTATAATATTTTCTTCAAAAAAAACAAAAAAGGTCTTTGTTTATGTATCTCAGTTGTCCTTTCCTTCTATTGTCATGGCTGACAAGCTGACAGGTTTTAAAAAATGCACTTGTGGGCACAAAATCCCTAATTTGGATGCCCACAATGAGTGTGTATATTGTCTTGGAGCAGCTCATCTTAACACCATATGCTCAATCTGTGCAGCCTTCAATACAAGGGCTTTATACTGATAGACGCAACAAACTGATACTTGAGGGTCTACTTCCTCTCTCAACTACATCTTCTTTAGGGGCTCAAACCCACCAGTAAATCCTCAAAAACTCCTTCAGAGCATTAAAAGCGTTCTCCACCAAAGTCCCTAGGACTTCTTTGGAACTGCCACAAAAAATTTCAAAAACATTAGGTCCAACGAATTCGAGATCCAAAATCATTGGATCCTAAAGCTTCCGATCCAGTTACTATATTGGCAAGCCAAACAGCTCATGTTTCAAATCCCAAGCCCTTGGATCCAAAACCTAGTACATCATATACTCCAAGAGCTCGCTCCTCAGAATTCCTCTTGGATCTTGTCTCTCCTATGTTAGATTCCCGTTTTTATGCAGACTCCCAAAGAGCACACTGTCACATCTTCCACGTACTCCAGATGTCTTTCCTGAAGTGGACATGGAAAGGATGATGCGAAGGTTCATCAGAGCTCAGATCCAGATGGGGGTCATCTTGGCTGTGTCCCCTATTGGATCCGTGAATCTTCTGGCCACTACTCACATAGTGGTGTCTCCTTCTTCGATCCATCCTTCTATTTCGGAGCCCCAGGATTAGATAGCTATGAGAGTTCTGGAGTTGGATCCAAAGAGAATTACTTCCTTGACTCTGACAGCATCCCTAACCAGTTCTGTTCCTATTCCTTTGGATTGGAAGAGATCCTGGAGCTGAAGCATCAGCATTGGATCCTTAGGGCTGGGATCAACTCCAATGCTATCAGATCCATCCCTGTCCCTTGGAGCCTTGGTGCTGGACAGCTCAGGTCTGGTTCCCTCCTCCAGGCATAGATCCAGTCGGAATCGTGATCTACCCATTCTGGAACACTCAGCTCCGGTGTGGGTGGCCACGGCTTCTCCAAGTCCTTCTGCCTTGAAGGATGTGGAATGGGTTTTTTTCTCTCTGTAGAGATCTGAACTCTTATCACTTTTATCCATCCCTATTTCCTTCTTGGTTCTAAGCTCTGAGTCCATCAAGCCTGTTCCACAGGGGCAGCCAGTTCCACCTAGCTTCCACTCAGTCCTTATAGAGTGACTCTCTCTTCTGATAACCTCCCCCAACATCCTCCCTGAGGAGATCTGTTGCAAGAGGACTTGCAAAAAGAGGCACATATATTCTCTGTTGGAATCTCTCACTGAAGATACCAAATACGAGCAACGGGAAGGGTCCCTCTGATCACCACCTGATGACTTCTCCTTTGGAGATATATTACAGATCCTTAGCCAGAAAGGTAGTTGGTCTTCAGATAATCTTTCTCCAGAGGAGTCAGTATTTCTGGAGGCTTTTGGTTTGGTCCCATCTACATTTTTAGTACCCCTCATCACCCCCGGCGGATGAGCTTATTGATCTAGTCTGTTGCCGGGCATGGAAGGAGCCAGATTCCATTGAGCATATACGGTGTCGACCTGACAAATTCCTAGCTTCCCCTAAAGATAAACATCACTAGAGTAAAGGAGTCCCAGTAGATGCTATGATGGTGGTGGCAGCCACTAAAAAAAGAGGGTCTATATTAGAACATCGAAGTTTCAAAACTTCGAATGTTCTAATATCGACCCCTATTCAGCAAAATCTGAAAATATCGAAGCTACAGAAAACCAAATTTTTTCCTAGGGAAAGAATTTGGTTGTCCGTTTCTGTTGCTTCAGTATTTTCAGCTCTGTGGTGGAAAGTTACGGGTCGGGTTCAGGTAAGTGTGCGATTGAGTGCGGGTTAGGTTAGTTAGGATTAGGGTGCGGGTTAGGTATGTGTGTGATTTTGTGGACGTGAGGGTTAGGGCGGGTTTGGTGAGCTAGGGTTAGGGCGCGGGTTAGGTATGTATGCGATTGTGTGGACGTGAGGGTTAGGGCGGGTTAGGTGAGTTAGGGTTAGGGCACGGGTCAGGTAAGTATGCGATTGTGTGGACGTGAGGGTTAGGGTGGGGTAGATGAGTTAGGGTTAGGGTGCGGATGAGGTGAGTATGCAATAGTGACGGACCTTAGGGTTAGGGTTTGGGTTAAGGTAAGTGGATAGTTAGTGGTGTGTGTATAGTTTAGTGTAGGGTTAGGTGTAAGATTTTAGGTGTATGTGTGTGGATTGCTGTTTGTTTGGTGTGCTTGTGTTGTGTGTATGTGTTTTGGAACAGCAAATTTTATGTTCACTGTTTTCAGCTTTCGCTGAATAGGGGTTGATATTAGAACATTCGAAGTTTTGAAACTTCGATGTTCTAATATAGACCCAAAAAAGAGATAGAACAGAGCTCATCTGCCCACCCGCCAAACAGAGAGAGTCTAGGGTGCTGGACAGATTCGGAAAGTGAGTCTTTGCCTCAGCGACATTTACCTTGAGGTCCCTTAACTATATGGCACACTTTAGAAGGCTACAGAGAGATTTGACCAAAAAAATTGTCAAATTTTTTCTCTGAGTCCATGTCTGCAGAGGATTTCAAAAGTTCATCTTCTCAGCTGGCCACTCTTTTACCAGTTTCCAGTGTGTCCATGAGGTTGATCTCTCACCCAGTTGAAATCATCTCACAAGTGGTCTGTTCAGACATTGCCATAAAGAGACATGCCTGGATGCAGCTATCTGACTTTGCAGAGCTTTTCAAAGCTTCTTTCATCAACATACCCTTTGATGGAAAATATTAATTTGGTTTGTCTGTGAAAGAAATGCTTACCTACAGTGAATAAGAAGGAAAGACCTTGTCTCCTGTGGGACTCAGGTTTTCTATCCCTCAATGAACATTCTCTAGAAATCAGAGAGGTGGTAAGAAAATGTGGTTTTACTATTCTTGGGAACCTTTCCAAGATCCATGCAGAGACAATTCCTTCAGAGGCAGAGGAGACAGTTCCAACAGTAGAAGTCACTATAGAGGCAGAGGAGGCCCACAAAATCAGGGTTTCCATGATTCTTTTCCGAATAGACCCTATCAGCACTCTTGAAGTGCTGCCTGACTGCCCAAATGTGGAGGCATTTGGGGGACAATTATCCTTTCACCCAGATGCCTGAGTTGCTATAACAAAAGATACTCGAGTGCTAAAAATAATATCCAGAGGTTACTTCATGTCCGTCTCCCAGTCTACAAAAGAAAGAAGCTTTCTGATGTTCCACCCAGTGATAAGGAAGGCAGCAGTCCAAGAAATTCAAAAGCTGCTAGAGTCATCCAGGAGGTTCCACCAGACAAAACACCATTCAGAACTTACTCATGCATCTTTTTAGTGTCCAAAAGGACAGGGGACCTGAGACCAATTTTGGATCTAAAATTGAACCAGTATGTGAAAAAGTGAAAGTTCTGAATGCTCATGGTCCAGTCCATTCTGCCATTTCTTTGTAAAGGTGATTGGATGTGCTGTATAGACCTTCAGGATGCATATTATCTCAACAAAATAAACAGGTGCTCCTAAAGATATTTACGCTTTTGGCTTAGATCCAGTCATTACCATTTCAGAGCCCTGCCCTTTGGACTTACCACAGCCCCCAGAGTGTTCACCAAATGTATGGCAGTAAAAGGATTCTGAGTGTTTCCATACCTAGATGACTGGCTCCTCACCACATCCTCTATGCATCTCTTTCAACAATCCTGGGACCATTTGCTCCAGATTTGTCACTCAGTGGGAATAACAATCAATTGTGCTAAGTCAGATCTGACACCAGTACAGAGCCTAGAGTGTATTATCTGAACACGACAATGCAAATTGTATGTTTACCAACTCATTGAATGGCCACACTCAGATCTCAGGTTCATCAGATTCTATCCCACCCATCTCCTAAAGACAGAATTATTCTTCAAGTGTTGGGGTCTATGGCAGCAGCAATAGTCCTACTTCCTTTAGCACATTACTGTATGCGTGTTCTCCAGTGAACTCTAGCAGTTCAGTGGTCTGTTCTTCAACAACCTCTTTCTTTTCCAGTCAAGCTTACACGGACTTGCAAACACTACATCCTTTGGTGGATCTAGTCAGACAACATATACCTAGGCTGACCCTTTGTTTTACCAGCCCCAATGGCCATGGTGACTGAGGATGCCTCCTAATTAGGGTGGGGGAGTTGTATTACTTTGAAAGGACGGTCCAAGGCATGTGGTCTCCCCAAGAGACCAATTTGCATATCAGTGTCCTGGAGATGAGAGCAATCCTATTAGCATTGCAGGCATTTTAAGATGCTATTCCTCTAGGGACTATTGCGATTCAGACCGACAGCACATTTGTAGTCTGGTACATCAACAAGCAAGGGGAACTCGGTCTTACCCTCTCTGTTGGGAGGCTATGAGAGTGTGTCAGTGGGAAATCTCCACCAACCACTTTATAGTTGCAATACACATTCAAGGAAATATCAACATACTAGTGAACAAACTCAGCAGGTCAATTCTGATGCCTCATGAGTGGTCTCACAAACGATCAGTGGTGGAGGAAATATTCTGTTGTTAGTGCCAACCTTGCTGTGACCTCTTTGTGTCCCCCCACAACAACAAATACAGCAAGTATTTTGCCCTGATCCCTCCTCATGGGGAATCATCGAGAGATGCTGTAGTCCATATTTAGCCATCCAGTCTCCTTTACGCTTATTCCCCACTTCCCTTGATCCCCAAATTCCTGCAGAAATCAATCTGGTTGAAGAGCTCAGTCATCCTCATTGCCCTCTACTGACCTTAATAGGTGTGGTTCCCCTTCCTTCGGTCTCATCTTCGCTATCCTCCCCGGATACAGGACTCAACTCCAGATCTCGTCTCACACTCCTCAGGGATGAGTCATCCCAATATCCCAGCCCTGGAACTAATCACATGGTTCCTTCAATTCCAGTAATAGCCAGACAGCCTGTGCTTTCTTCCCCAGTATGTACCATTCTATCATCCTCGTAAAAAGACTCCACCAAGAAAGTTTACAAGAGCAAATGGAAAAGATTTTCCCATTGGGCATTGAGAAATAATGCTGACCCTTTTATTGTCCCAGTCTCTGCTGTTCTTGATTTTTCTGACTGCTGTTTTCAAAAAAGAAGCTAGTTTTTCTACAATTAAACTACAATTGGCAGCCATTTCAAATTTTCATATAGGAGATAAAAATTATTCTTTGACTTCTTCCAAGTTATGTAAAGCTTTTCTGAAAGGCACTTTTCTCCTCAGACTACCAATAAAGGATCCTTCACCTTCATTGGATCTGACTGTGGTAGTACAAGGTCTGGCTCATAGGTTCATAGGAGGTTACTAGGCCAACAGCCCTAGAGCCTTTACAAGCCTAGCCATGTTAATCCAAGTATCCACATTTGTTATTTTTGGGTAGTTCACAGTAAGAATGTATGAATATAGTGGGCCTGTGAGGAACACCGGCTACCCCTGTCCATGAGGGACATGGGTGCCACCCCAGAGGTGAATTTGCAGTCTCCCATCCAGTTATCTAGGTTGTTTAAATAGGGTCAGTGAGGATCTTGGTTTTATGTGAATATTTAGTCTATTCTAGAGAAGCGTCAGTCTCTAGGAGGCATACCTGTCTCTCCAGCATGATCTGTTAATTTTACAGACTAGGTTGATATCCGTAGAGCGAATGACTCTTGGGCCATTTGACTTGCAGATGTGCAGCATTTCCATTAGGGCATGATTGGAGATTGCCCTATAGGCCAGGCACAAGTCACCTCTCAGATACACAGTAAAGTGATAGGGCTTTCAGCCTGTCCAGGTAGGTCATGGTTTGGAGTCCTTGTATTTTCTTAGAAAGAAACCTCTAAGGTCTCTCCATCTGCTGCAGGTGTCTGGTGAGGTACATGCAAAAGGGTCGAGTAAAGTTAGAACATCCCTTGACCTGGATGCTATGCCCTTGCTTATGAGGTGCCCTATGTAGAAGGCTTTCCTTACCATTGTGGAAACATGGTGGTCAAAGTTCAGATTGCTATTAACCTGTTTCCAAGTCTCGCGCCGCTGGCTTGGCACTTGGGGGGGGGGGTGCTGTCAGTATTATAATTTGTAGGGAATTCTGTTTTGCCATAGGGAATAATGCATTTTTTGCATTTAGCTTTAGACCATGGCTTTTGTTTGTGTTAGCCCTTCCTGTAATATGTTGACATCGTTGTGGGACTCAGTGATTGCTCCCAGTTTGCAATTATCAGTGAACTTGGTGAGCCAAAGGCCATCTACTTTGACCTGGACTTCTGATAAATAGATGTCAAACAGTAAGGGGCCAACACAGACCCCTGTGGTACTCCACTGGTGATGGGTCTACTGGTGGAGGTGGAGTCACCAATTTTGACAGTGTGTGTACTGTCGGTGAGCCAGTTGGCTACCTGTAGTAACATAAGGGTTAATCCCTATATGGGAAAGTTTCTTAATGATGCCAGAGTGGGGAATTGTGTCAAAACCCCTGGGAAGGTTGAGATAGACTGTGTGCACTGTTTTACCTTCGTCCATCACTTTGGTGACATTCTCAAAGAAGTCTGCCAGGTTTAATAAGCATGATCTACCCTTACCAAAGCCAAACTGGATTGGGTTCAGCATTTGGAGATCACCTGTCTCCTTGTTGATAAGGTCCATGATAATTCTTTCCATGGCCTTGTAGATGAGACTGGTTAGACTTATGGGTCTGTAGTTTCCAGAGTCAGTTGATGGCCCCCCTTGTGCAGGGGGATTATTGTTACTGTTCTACATTCTGCAGGAACATAGCCAATTCTCAATTGGGTCCACTAGGTCTTTTTTTAGATTGTTTAGTGTGTTGTCCATTTTCTTTCTTCCTCAGCACCCCCTCCCATCAATCTCCTCTAATCTTCTGGAGGAACCTGTTTGAGCCCTATTCTTTGAGCTATCCCTTTCTTTATCTAATTAATTGGGATTTTATGGTAACAAACTCAATCTGAGGTTTTGAGAATGGACTAGGGCATTATGGGTAGAAGGAGGAGCTTGAGAGTTGGATCCAAATTCTGAAATAGGCGGCCAAGTTGGATGCAGAGATCACATCTGTAACCCATTCATTGGACAACATGGATGTCTAATTATGGTGAGTACATAACTTTTAATTTTCCCTGCATGCTCTGTCCTCTAACTGTACCATTTTTTTAAAACACCCCTTTTTGAGCAGTCTGGTACTCACAGAGCCTTTTCTTTTTTCAAACTCTGATTTTTGCAGTTTTATCACTTCATCTGAATAGATGTTTAAAGCTTATTCCATTTTTCCAGCCTTCTGTTATTTGAGTTCATATATTTCTATAATGTTTATTTTTTATTTTAATGAGCTCTGAGCACATTTCAGTTTATTTTTCCTCTAGATTACTGGAAGCTGTGTCTTTCACCAAAGCTGCAGTCTGAACTGCTTTTTGCTGAACAACTGCATGATTCTCCCCATTCGGTGCTTCCTCCTCACCTTTTCTATTTGATTTTGTTTCAGGCTGTCTAAGTTTCTTCTTTACTTGCATCCAGGCAGTGTACTTATTATCCAGTAACTGAATGTAATAAATCTGTCAGAGTTACTGGCCCCAATTTCTCAGTTTCTTTTTCACACTGGGAGATCTGAAATTAAACTGTTGATAAGTATACAGTCATCTTGGAAGCCCTTCTGGAATTCACGTGTTTTAGTATAAATTTTCATTTTTCCAATGTACAATTGCTGGTCTCTTTTTTTTAATTTAAAGTAATTGCAGTTGTACTGTCCTGAGAAATTATTTAGTAGTTTTATCAGCAGTTATATTTATGCTCCTATCCTAAAAGGCAATTCTTCACACACACACACACACACACACACACACACACACACACACACACATGCACGCACGCACGCACACACACACACACACACACACACACAGAATAAAAGTGCGGTTCTAGTTTGGCCAATTTATGGAGGTTGAGGGCATAGCTAGAAAGGTATTGCTCAGTGGAATATAAGTTACAGTCAGAAGTGGCAAGGCTGTATGATTAATCTGCCTTGCTGTACTTGCATAATGTATTTCTATGGATGTTTGATTATTCTGGCCTCTTCTTTGTTTTGTTGACACATCAGAAAAAGTTGCAGAGGATTATCTGTACACACAGTCCATGTAGTATTTGCCAATGTTGGAGTTATATGCTAGTATACATTTTGCATATAGTGATACAATGGGTATAAATATCACATTCATCAGTATTTGATTAGCAGGACTCTTCTAGAAATGACATTTACCAATGTTTTTGTAAGCCCATCTTCATTATTGTGGAGGTGGGCACCTCTCACCCCACCAACTAATAGAAATATTTCATCAGTTTGCACCAATATGAGAAAGGGGACCCATCTCAAATAATCTGATATTTGGTGAGCTGGCAGACAGTAAATCAAATATATGTCAGAAAATAAATATTCTGTTTTTGTGGCCAACAGTTTAGCACTACTTTGTTACAGGCAACTCTTTTACTTGAAAACACTTTGTATTCCATATACAATACCAAATCCAGTAATCCAAAACCTGTTATATTTTTCTTTGGTTAAAAGTGTTGGCACTCCAAGATTTAAATGTGTGCTCTACCACGTCTGGTAAATACTGTTTGGACTAGACCCATCCAAACCTCCAGCTCAAGGCCTGTCAGGCCTTTAATCCAGGCCTAGGGATATGAGCCATCATTCTGTAGTGACTGGTCAGAATCCCTAACTTGGACTAAGTTGCAATGATGTCAGATGTACATGGTAAGTATTCCCACAATCAATGCAATAAATATTGCTTTCTTTCTCTAAAGCTATCCTGCAAGGGGTTAGCTTCCATGAGAGGTTATGCAGACAATAGATAATATCATATCCCCTTCCTAGTATGGGCAAGCTGGCAAGAGGCTACTTTATCCTATCCCCAATCCAGCTTTTCCATTGGCTCAAACTCGTTTCATAAAATGGATCATCAGAAATACAGAAGGGCATCCTAATTATTGGCCAACGGGTCAGCATCTGCAGAAAATAAATTTTATTGTATCATTATTAGGGTATGCTGACCTGTCAGACACAGTGGTCAGAGGTTTAGCGGCTTTCTTGAAGTCAGTTAACCTTCATTTATTCCTTTTCTAATGTTTAGTAAAGTTCACAGTTACATGGGTGCTTAAGGCTGTCATGCATTGACTCTTGAACGGGATGCTAGCCCTTCACAAGAAGCATGCATTCGCAACTCACTCAATCTAGCACAGCATATATTGCCTAAATGCAATTTGGAAGAATACCAATATACCCATGGCACATCTTTGGGATGTGTTAGGAAAATGGAGCACTCACAACCCATGCAGATATGTGGATGATGTGTAGCTTCAGCACTGGATAGTCAATTGATGAGAAGCAGCAGTGTTAATTACCAACCTCAAGGCGGATAACATTATTTAGAGGTACTAGTCATTAATGTTTAATTTATCTTTGCTAGGCAGTGAAGTTCTGTAAGGAAACGTGCTTGTGCCACTGATCATTTCCTTACTTTAATCAACTTGTACCTGTGCATACGTATTGCAAAATTATAACTTAAGTAGATGATACAGTGCTACTGACAGGCCACACTAATCTGGATTTCTCTAGCTATCATATTTTTTATTTTATTTTTTATTTTACATTTGTTGACCGGGATAGTCCGACTGGATGCATGTCCATTTTCAGCGGAGGCCCGGGGAGAAAAGCTCCAAGGGTAAGCAGATACAGCATTACATAATACCAGCATTACATATTACAAACAGACTATTTACAGAGCTTACATAAGTAAGCAAGTTAAACAAGTTCCACAGGTTACAGTTAATCCTGAGTGCAAGTCAGGATTAAATTAAATTACACAGTAAACTGGTTAACAGATTTTTACACATTCTAGAGAGAGTTAGCCAGGCTTGATACATTGACATAGCCAGTTAGTTTTAAATTGACCTAAGGTGGAAAGTAAGGTAATATCAGCTGGAAGAGAGTTCCAGGATCTACTTACAGAGTTTGCAAAGAGAGAATCACCGGCTGTGTTATTAATTTTGCTAGTCTGAATTAGTAGTTTGTTAGAGGATCGAAGCGGTCTAGGATTGTTATAGGGGGTGATAATATTTTTAAGTGCAGGAGTATTGTCCGGATTATAGAGGATTTTATAGGCCATAATCAGTTGGTTATACTGGATTAGGCTGGGTAGTTCAAGCCACCCAAGCTGATTTAGATTGATGCAATGATGTGTCCTAAAAAGCAGCCCAGTGGCAAACCTGGCAATGTGGTTGTAGCAAATTGAGAGTTTGTTAAGGACAGTCTTGTTTAAATTCGAGAGTAGAGGGGATGCATAAAGAAGGGTTGAAAGAAGGTGAGAGCGAGCTATGGCAATTTTAGCTGGAGGGGTTAGGAAGGCTTTTATTCTGTAAAGTGACCCTAGTTTTTTATTGATGGTTTTGATAGTTTGGTTAACATGTAGGTCAAATTTTAGATTATTGTCTATGATGACACCTAATAGTTTTGTAGAGGGGTCAGGGGAGATTACTGTGCCATCATTTGATTTTATGGTAAAGGTGAAAGCGGTAGACCTACGTGTTGGTGAAAATAACAGCATTTTAGTTTTTTGGGGATTTAGGATCAGATGATGTTCAGAAAGCCAGTTTTCTATTGTATTAAAGGTGGTCTGGGTAGCTGACCATAACTCTACTGTCATCAGAATCATATTTTCTCAGGAAGGATTTTGCCCTGGCATAATTGTAGTTAAATGAAAATGTATTTAAGCTAAACAGTCTAAAAACAAAAGCCATGGGATTTAAGGATAGTAGCAACATTGAGGTTAAGGACTGTGATGGCAATAATACTTAGAGGGATGAACTTTTATTAAATATTTGATTATTTGTTTATTTATGTGAATAAGTATATGCAGTATGCAAAATCTGGTCTTTTTACAATATACAGTGTAATTATTTACAATATTTGATTTTAAAAGTCATTTTAATATGTTGGTTGTTACAGACTCATTTTAAGATGTGTTTCTCTTTTATTACATCATATTGATGCTGGTAAACAGCAGAAGAAATGGGTTAGATGTTTATAGTATGCTGCACTTTTCATGAACTCTGGTCATCACCAGTTTAGTGGGCATAATTTTTTCTCTACTAAATTAAATCTTTTCTAGGCTGACTATAAACACAACAAGCTACATACATGAAATGAATCATTCTCTGGAAAGAAATTTCCATGCAAACTATATTGTTCAGCATCCTGAATTTACCTGAGAATGTTTGCTACAAATAAACAGTTGTGCACACAGTCATGTTTAGACTTTTTCTTAATGATAAAAGTTACATGCATGCCTGTAACTATTCTATGATTTAAGCCTGCAGTGTTCTGATCCTTGGTACTGTGCCATTGCAGCTGGCATACTTAGCATACACTTAAGCAGCAACTGAAAATCATATCAAATCCATTTAAAGTTGCATGTCTTTGGAACATTATGCAACTGTCTATTGCTAATGCCAGAAGTGATTATTTTACTGGCAGCCAGAGCTGTTTCTTGACTTATTGTTATTTCTATTTTTTTTCTTCAAGTAGGTCCACATTTAAATAATAGAGCTAAAAAGGCTTTTGTTGCAGTGACATAACTTTTTTTCTTTGTATCTTGGCAGGAGCAGATTATTGTTGGAAAATCCTTCAGCAATGAAGAATAAATAATTTATACATCTATCTTTATACATATTTACAGTTAGTATTGCTTAGATATTTCATATTTATGTTTGTAATCATGCATCTTACCCAGTACAGATACGTTTGCAATTATTTTTTATACCTGCTTAGCTGGATATTTTCTTGCATAATATGATTTAGTTTCATAGTTGCTTCATTTATTATGCAGCATACATCTGCCTCTCCAACTGCATTGCTAATATGAAATATGATTATTCACATGTTAATTGCATATTTTTCTGCCTAGCTAATTTTATTTTCCATTTTACTTGAGTATAGGCAAAGTGAAAATGTCACTTTCATTCTATATTTTAAGAAGTACACTTTCAACACATTATATGGTCTTGTCTTTCGGCTTTTCCCCGTTAGGGGTCGCCACAGTGGAACTCCGGTCTGCTAATGATTGGCAGTCGATTTTTACGGTGCCAGCCTGACGCCCAAACTTCAAAGAAGGCACACCCATTCACGTACGTACCTACCTGTATGTCTTTAAACGTCACTTGACCATGGAGAGGACATGCAGACTCCGCAGAGAAGGAGCTCCAGCCGAGAATCGAACCGGAGAACCTCTTACTGTGAGGCGACAATGCTAACCACTGCACCACCGCGGCCTTGCATGACACATTATATGGTAATTTGTTTAAATACTGCAGCATTGCCCTTATACATAATAGGTAATATACAGTGACCATGATCATTACCAGGGTGGCCTTACACACAGGCCAACTAGGCAGCCACCTAGGGTGCCGTGCTTGTAGGGGCATGCTTTCCACATGTATTTATTATTTTTTTTAGTGGAATGAAATATGATGTTGTCTTTCTCTAAAAATAAATAAATAAATATGGTGCCTTGTGTGATATCCCTCCTCTGGGTCAGTAATCAAGGAGTCTCAATCCTCACCACAGGCACCAAAAATAGATGCACACAGTATTTCCAGATGGAGCTGTCTGCACCAAGCACAGTTACTCTTAAGAGCACACAGGGAGCACACTCCCATCCTGGGGTTGGGTTTTCCTCTCTCTCACCAGGCCCCAAATAAGACTCCACATTGACTGTAGCTGTAGAGTTGAGTCCTTAGCCGAGTGTTCCAAGCCAAGTCCTGTACCACCCTCTCTGTGAACCCACAGCCTTGTGTCCATGCTCCAAGTAGCTGACACACACACTCTTTGAGATTTCATTTTTGCACACACACACACACACACACACACACACACACACACACACACACACACACACACACACACCTGGGAATGACTGGCACAGATTTACCAACTATGCCCCCTCTGCCAGATGGTCAGGTATATACTGCCACCAGAACACTCCAAAGCCAGCTACTGTAAGGCTGTTACATGGGTAAGCAATTATACTGAGTGAAATTAATACTAATACAAATGGTAGTGTTTGACCAATGCAGCAAGGCTTTCAGGAGTGGCCACATTGTCAGCAAATAAATATAAGTACTCTCTCAAAGGTTAAAATATTCTGTAAAACACCAGCCACAATGAAAAGTTTAAATATATTTAACAATAAACAATAAAATAACATGAACATACTAAATATCTGTTTACAATAAACACCAGAGTTTCAGTCACAGGAAATAGTAAAAATAACACCGATGGAAAGATACAGAAAAACAATACTTAACTAATGTCACTATATTTTACTGACTCATCTAAAGAATTACTGTCCTCTAGTTCACTTACTAGAGTAAGGCAAGATGAAGTGGGTGGATGGTCCTTCTTTGTCAGGTTTCACAAACAGACTGCCCTGAGACTTCTATCTCATCTACTATTAAAACATCATTTCAGTGCTGTATTACAGAATGACATCACCTACATCTGGTCACCTGACTTCTAGTTCCTACACTACCCCCTTTACTAGAAAATGAACCAGAATCTAGCACATATGTATCATAATGCAGACACACAGAGCTTTGCTAAGATGTGGTATAGCATCTGCAAGCTATCAAACCATTTCAATAACTTACACCCTTCCAGGGTAGCAATTAGTTCACCCTTAAGGACAATACAGCAGGATTCCTAGTCCTGGTTTTTGCAGACATTTTGTCTCTGGCTACAGTCAGAACTGTCTTTATGGCCTACTAGGTAATTTAATTTCATACTATTTTTCAAAGTTAATTAATTAAACCAATAAAATAAAAACCACAAAACAGTGACCCAAAAAGAAGTAAAACAGCGTTTATTTCTCTGACGTCTCAGCTAATGCCTTCACAGGAGAATACTGAACAAACTTCACACTCCATATTTATAATACATTCATTCAATCAATTATCCAATAATCCTATTATTTAATTACTTACAAAATTATTTAAAGCAAAACTCTCCAATTAAAATCTACATTCATTCCTTGTGGTACCAAAGTATCAAATTTTAAAATATAAACTGCTTCTTTATACAATAAAACATTTGTAATGTTTTTGTACAAATAATTATCTACAACTTTCTCTAATATTGTACCTACTAACCCATGAGACTGACTCTGATGTTCATAATAAAAATGCTCTGCCATTGATCTAGACATTTTAACATTTTCAATGTGTTCAAGCAATCTAACTTTAAAGGGCCTTTTAGTTTCACCAATATAAAACTTATTACAGGGGCATTTAAGTGCATATATAATGCCCTCTGTATCACATCTAAAATTTGCTTTCCCATTAAATTGTATACCATTTATATTATCAAACCCTGTAACTATATACTTACATGCCTTGCATTTACCACAAATTTCAGTACCAACTATTCTCAGTGTATCATAAAATTTAAATTCTGATTTAATCACTCTACCTTTAACTAAAAAACTTTTAATATTGCTCCCTACTTTATAAGAGAATTTCAAATTCCCTGGTAACCATTCTACTGTTTCCTTGGATTTTTTTAAAAAATTCCAATAATATTTCACCATGGCTGTACCTTTATCACAAAAACACTATATAATGTAATAAAATAAATCTCTGAATTATTTTTCTTTTATTACTATCATACCTTATTATATTTCTCTTACATTCTTGTGTATTAATCTGACTAGTTTTATAATAAGGCTTATCTATTATTTGCTGGCTATACCCTCTTGAGTAGAACATATTATACATATTATAAATGTCCTGTCTTAATTCTTTTGTATCATTACATAATCTATACAACCTCGTAAACTCTCCAGTAGGAAGCGCCTCTATGGTATGAGGCGGATGGCAACTTGTAGCCTTCAGGTACTTAACTTGATCTTCAAATTTTCTATGTATCTTAGTATGTAGATATCCCTTAGATACATCTACCTCTACATCTAAGAATGATGCTTTTTTCCTATTTGTATACCTTCAAATTTGAGGTTGAACTTATTATTTTACAACTCTGATATAAATTCATCAATTTTTGTTTCCCCTCCTTCACATATCCTCTGTTACAATATATTCATTTCAACAGTTACAATATAGTCTGACAGACAGATATATTTCTTTTCTGTCCAGCAGGACCCACTGTTGGTACATTTTTAACACAAACAGCTTTACAAATACATTTTCAACACAAGCTGATATACAAATGGCATATAATTCTGTACAAAACTCCAGCTAGCTATGCTGGCATATGTTATACAGCCACTACCCTACTTCTCCTGGCATAGCTGTGAATACAGGTAACAAAAGAAGGACCAACATTGTAGTAAACCAGAATTCCAATACAACTTCACCAGTAAAAACAACAAAAAAACTGAGTTGGAAACACAAACAAACCTTTAATATGCAGCAAAGTTTTCGGGTAGAACCATTCTTCAGTGCAATGTAAGACCTTCAGTCATAAGACATTTTTAAAGACATTAAAATAAAATGGGTCTATATTACATCGTCGATCTCACAGCAGTTCAAACGTAATATCGAACCATGAAGTTCGAAACCACAGAATTACAAAAATACAGAACAGCGATTTTTTTTTTCCCCAGTGAAAAAAAATCGCTGTCCCGGTACAAAAAACAAAAACAAAAAAAACACTTACACTTTAAACTTAAACTAATGTGGAGGGCGAAGCCCCCCGCACCCCCAGTACTTAAATATACCAACGCCGAGATCGGACCACAGTGGAGAAAATAGCAAAGCCCCAAAAACGGCCCACCAATTTTTTTTCCCTGGGAAAAAAATCGGTGTGTCGTGGCTTCGCTATTTTCGTATTTTGAACATTTGGGATCGATATTGCAACGTTCGGACTCCTGTGAGTTCGACATTGTAATATAGACCAAAATAAAATCACATGTGGCACAGCCCCAGTCACAATCCAATGACAAATATTCAATTAAAACACTTAAAGTCGCGTTACATAAGCATTCTGTATAAAATATAGCATAAAAATAAAACATAAAATATAAAACAATTATCATTTCTATGTATAGTGCATCTGTTTTTTAACCAAAACTGGTTTGATGCTTACTGCAGCATTAACACCTGGTGCATGGTCAACTTGCAAACGGATTATCCTGCTAAATTCTCTATACTCTAAGATATTATTCATATCACCACCTCTAACATTTCTGTAAGCTATATGTATTACCTTGAATAAAAATTCATGGTCCTGACCATGTGTGTGTGTGTGTATATATATATATATATATATATATATATATATATATATATATATATATAAAATGTGTGTGTGTGTCTATATATATATATATATGGTTTACTATCATTTAATTAAGTGGACCGATGATATGATGATTCAATGATAGTATATATATATATATATATATATATATATATATATATTTTATATATATATATATATATATATATATATATATATATATATATATATATATATGTGTGTGTGTGTGTGTGTTTAGATAAAGCATTAGTCGGAACATTTCTTCTAATCTAAATATACCAACTTCGAGATTGCACCACGATGGAGGAAATGGCAAAGTCCCAAAAATGGCCCAGTGATTCTTTTTCCCTGGGAAACAAATCATTGTTCTGTTATTTCAGGATTGTCAGCTTTCGCTCTTAAATGGTCGATAAACCAGTGTTCGCTATTTTAAGCGTTCACTAATACAGACCTGCTTCTTCTCAAGTGTTGTCTAAGTGCAAACATCGGGTCACTTGTGCTGCATCCTGATCTGAATCCAAACTGCTCATTTCCCATCTTACATTCTACTACTCTGCATATCTGTTATCAGTCACCATCTCCAGAACATTCATGCAATGTGATAGGAGTTTGAGGCCTCTGTACTGCCCACAGTTGTGGATGTCCCCTTTGTTCTTGTTCACTGGCACGAGTATGCTTATTCTCCAGTCATCTGGGATACGTCTTTTTCTCCACACTACTATTAGTACTCTCAGGAGCCATTTCTTCCCTATCTCACCCAGCATCTTTATCATATCTGCTGTGACCTCATCTGAATCTGCTGCTTTGCCTAATTTCATCTTCCTAGGGTGGGCTCTTCCTCTTCTCTCATTGTAGGCTGTTTCTGGGGCAGTACAGCTTTTGTGGGATTTCTTCATTCAGAAGCTGCTGGATATAATCCTTCCATCTGCCTCTGATGCCCTCTGGACTGGTGAGCAGGTTGTTGCTGGCATCCCTTATATAGGGTGTCTGACTATCTTCTTTATCTTTCTGTCTTTGCCTTGCAACCTGATAAAATTTCTTTGTGCCCCTTACTGAGGCACTTTCCAGAAGTTGGTACAGTGCCGCTGATCCCCTATTCTTTGCTATTGCGACTTTTTTCTTAGATTCTTTGTTAGCCAGCCAGCAGTCCTTCCTAGCCTGGTCAGTCTTTTCTATCTCCCACTTCTTCCTGCACTCCTTCTTTCTTTTGATGACTTCCTGGACTTCTGCATTCCACCACCAGCTTTCCTTATGTACCTTATTTCCTTACCTGGCTCGGCCACATATCTTTTCTGTAGTCCTAACACATGCTGTTTTTAGGCACTGCCAGTCTTCTTCAACTCCACCTATTTCCTCCTCTTCTTGGGGTGCTAGAGCCCTGAGTAATTCCTTGAACTGTTGTACCTTCTCTCCAGTCAACTTCCAGGTTTTCAGCCTGGTCTCTGTTGACCTTAGAGCCTTCTCTGACCACTGCTTGCAGCTGGCTGTGGCAACTAGTGGTTTATGCTGTGGGCTGACTGTTTCACTGGGGATGACTTTGCAACATGAATTCTACCCCAGTGCCTTTTCCTTACTAGGAGGAAGTCTACCTCAGTTGCATATTGACTACTCTTGTATGTGATCTTGTGACTGTCTCTCTTTCTGAACCATGTGTTGGCTACTATCAAGCCATTTTCCAGACAGAAGTCTAGAATGACTTTTCCTTCTTTATTCCTGTTGCCGCACCCATGTGGACCCAGGCAGTCCTCATATCCTGTTCCGTCTGTCCCGATATGTGCATTCAAGTCACTCATTATCAACACCAGTTCATGTTCTCCTGCTTTATCTAGTAGGTCCTGCAACTGCTGTCTGAATGAACTCTTTTCCTCACTATCACAACCCTGCTGTGGGGCATAGGCTGAGATTATGAATACTGCCCTATCATTACACTGGACTCTGACTGCCATGAGTCTATCATTAATTTTGATGATATCCCTTACTGCCTTCTGAAACCTCTCTCTTACCACAATTCCTACACCATTTCTAGCCTGCCTTCCACCTGAGTAGTAGACTTTGGATCCCAAGCCAAGTGGCTTTGCTGCACTGCCCTTCCATCTCATCTCTTGGATACATAGGATGTCCAGCCTCCATGGTATCATCATTTCATCCACTTCCAAGCTGCGTCCTGTCAGTAAACGTACATTAAGCGTAGCAACTCTCACTTCATGTTTGGCAGGTTGGTTGGTTTACGTCCAGCTTTCGCAAATACAGAGCTATTCCAGGTAACCCAGGCTGGGCAACTAGACACCTACCAGCCAGTAGCTTATTGACCCAGGGCTGCTGGGCTTTATGGCTGGCCTACACTGGCCAATAGGGGCACATATACCCCTCCCACCATTAGCAAGGGTCCCTGGCATGGGTCAGAGTAGGCCAGATCCTCAACTCACTTATCACCGGTAACTACCCATGCCCATTTTTGCTGACATTAGTCAACAAGACTGAATCACCTAGAGCCATATCTTATACCGTCAAGTTGCTAACCCTGCCATGGCATGCAGTCTGTGATCTGTATTCTCCTATCTTGATGATACTGTGCACCACAGTAGATGCCCAAAGCAGTTGGTCTGTACAAATCTTCCCCCTATAGGGCAACATGTAGAGTCTGTGCTGTTGCCCACAACTCCATTCATTGATGAGTTTGAGATGGAAACACAGTATGTTTTTCAGACATGGGAGAAACCCCACAGAGACACGGAGAACATGCAAACTCCAAACAGGCATTGGTCGGAGGTCAGGATCGAACTTGCACCTTGTGCATGTGAGGCGAAGACCTTAGCCACTAAGCCATCTGGTCATCTTCAGTCTCTCTAACATTTGCTAATATATCTGTATAGAAGCTTTAAACACAGACATAGAGGAGATTTCACTCTCCAGTTTTAAAATCTCAGCTTTTAAATCACTTTCCACTTATATACATAATTAGTTCATTAGAACCATGTATTCTGCGCTTAACTTCAAATTCAGTTCTTGCCATTTTTTTTTAACGTTCTGGGTATGTGTTAGCATAGGTTGGCATCTTTAAAATTCTTAAACCACGAAGTACAGGCCCAAACTTGAAATAAGCCATAAAGCTTAGCTGCTGCCATTGAAGCTTTATAAAGCCTTGTACCTTTCTTTCCAAGATACTTAACACAGTTCTCAAAATTACTGTCTTGTCACCAATTCCAGGCATCCATAAGCAAAGGATTATTCCTAATTGTTAACAGTTCATGCACTGAGTGGCTGGCCATAGCAGATGCAGGTTGCAATAAATTAGAAGACATTTCCATCAAAGGCTGTGTCATGAGCAAAAGTCAAGACAAATGCCTACAACACATCCAATATATCAAACAACAGGTGACAAGAAAAGGACCAACATTGTAGTAAACTAAAATTCAGGTACAACTTTACCAGTAAAAACAACAAAAACCAGAGCTGGAAATGCAAACAAACCATTAATATGCAGCAAAGCTTTCGGGTAGAACCCTTCTTCAGTACAATGTAAAAACTTCAATCAACAGACATTTTTAAAGAAATTCAAATAAAATCACATGCATCACACCCCCAGTCACAATCCAATAACAAGTATTCAATTAAAACACTTAAAGTCACATTACATAAGCATTCTATATAAAATATAACATAAAAATGAAACATAAAATATAAAATAATTATCTATCTATATTGCATCTGTTTTTTAACCAAAACTGGTTTTATGCTTACTGCAGCATTAACACCTGGTGCATGGTCAGCTTGCAAATGGATTATCCAGCTAAATTCTCTAGACTCTAAGATATTATTCAAATCACCACCTCTAATATTTCTATAAGCTATATCTATCGCCCTGAATAAAAATTCATGGTCCTGACCATGTGTATGTATATGTGTAGATAATTCATTAATTGAAACATTTCGTCTAATCTCTGATCTGTGCTCAGTAATAAGTTTATGAGTGAACTTACCCATATAAAACACAAAACATTTCGTACAGGTTGCTAAATAGATAATATTAGTGGTGTTGCATGTAGCAAAACATTTACAAATGAACTCATTAGTAATTGGATGTGTAAATCTATTTATATTACAGATATATCTATAGCATGTACAATTATAACAGGGAAATGTATCCTGTTTACTAGCTGATATTCCATCCCTTTTATTCGATAAGTGCATTTCTTTGTAACAAAGCCTTCCTTTTAAATTATTACATATTCTATAAGAAAAACTTGGCTTCTCACCAATAAGTTGTCTTAGTTTTGGCATAGCTTGTAAAATTGCCCGATACCTTGAAATAATCTTTTTAACCTCATTCATTTCCCTGTTAAATGTAGTTACATACCTAAGACAAGTATCTTTCTGCCCTTCACTACATATAGATGAAGGAAATCATGATTAAAATATGGCTTTCCTGAAGTATCTCTTTGTGATATAACTTTAGACATAACTGATTTCAACATATGATCTTCATACACCCTCCCTTTAAACTCATCTAACACCTCATTCATTTGTACAACAATGCAGGTGGTTTCATTAGTATTGCCTACTTACTCATGTAAACTGGCTCTTAACTATGTCCTTAAAAACATGGAGTGCATGCATGCTACACTTGTGGGTATAACTTTTAGGTTGGACTTGCTTTCTATATATATGCATGTTTCCAGGCCTTGTGATGTATTTGTTATTTGTATGTCTAAGACATTTACTTCTTTATCTGAACTAGTACATTTATCAGCCAGATATTTTCTGCAGTACTTCTGCCATGGTGAATGTGTGGAGAAACTTGAAATACTTTAATGTATGGCAACTTGTCTGTGCGGATCAAAGGTGAACTATATTACCTGGCCATCACATGTCATGGCTATAACTGCTAGGTGGGTGGTTGAGGTTGCTGAATGAAAATAATTGTCACTGACCCGCTTGTCATTTTCTCAGTTTTAAGCAACCACTATCTGTTTTTGCAACAACTTTGTACACTTGTGATGGACTACTTAACTGGTTACCTGACATGCACATACAGAGAAGGTATAATTGCTAGTGCTGTCTGTGGAGAAAACTGACTAGCTGACTGCTGCTGTTTAGTTATGTAAGGGCAGGATAAAAACAGTTTGATTTGTGTGAAGCAACTAAGAATATTTTAATGGCTGTCAATGTTTGGAAAAAAGGTGAAATGCATTACACAACCATCATGTTTTATCAAAATCTGACACCTGAATTGTCAATAGAGATGGCTATAACTGCTTGTTGGGGGTTGTCTGGATGAAAGTAATTGACTTTCCTGTCACTTGCTCAGTTTAAGCAGTCATGTCCAAAAAAAGGATAAAATACATCACAGAATACCCAGGCATTCAATGCTTGTGGGGGGGCTGTTGGCCCCCAGACACTATAGCTGTATAAGTGAACTTTGACATGGGCTTAGTAGTAGCCTCTGCTCTGAACCTCACCTAGTCTAAAACCAGGCCTGCTTAGAAGTGTGCTTGTGGCTTTTGGAAGGGCTTTTCAGGTTTGGGTAGTGATTTTGAAGTCAACACTTGCTTGTTTTTTTTTTTTTTTTGGTCATTTGATTCAGTTAACATGCTTCGTGGCACTGAGGAAAAGGTGAATGGTGGAGAGATCGTTTTGGGTGTTTTGCTGAGCTGGGTTGTATTGTTGTGTATTTGATGCTTGGAACTGTTGGTATGTTCTCTAGTTCTTTTTTTTCTTGTCTTTATCTTTTTTTTCTCTCTGTTTTTAGTTGTTTTGGGCCAGCGCTGTTATGCTGTCTCTGCTGAATAGATTGAATAGAGAGCTGTGTATTTTTTTTTTCTCAACCTTCGGTTTGCCCTTTCAGTTTTGGGATCATTGGTGGCAGTGTTTGACTTGATTGGCCGGCTTTGGGCTCAAGAAGTCAGTTCGCAGTTGTGTGCTCATTCAGGTTGTTTAGAGCAACCAGTGATTGTTCCGGTGATTATTTTGAAGTCAAACTACCTCACTGTTTCCCGCTGGAACTTTCAATTGCTCAGAACTGACACTGCAGCATGTCATCTTGCAATTAGCATTTCTGCAAGCTTCCTAGTGGCTGAGTGATGTCACCGGCGTCTAGACGTTGCTAAGGACATAATCTTCTCCTGCCCTCACAGGAAGATACAAAGAAATACATAACAAACATAACCGTTAAACATTATTCCTCCGTTGTAGAACCATAAAGTTATTTTAGTTGTTTCACTTGAGCCCAATCGTTTATATAGTGATAAATATAAAGAGCGGAGAAGAAAGTGAGTGAAATATAAGAAGAATTAAGTAGAAGAAGGAGAATGAAGGGAGGAAGGAGGACGAGAAGAAGGAGGTACTGTCCATAAATCTTTTAAGTGGATCTTCCTAATGTCCATTTAAGACTTACTTATTAACGTGTTTATTCAATGATATTTTGTATTTGTCTACTCATTCCACTAACTTTGTACTTGTTGTTAAATAATAAATATTACTAGTGGACATTTCCTTCCTTTAAAATTCCAACAGTTCAAATGTTTCAGACAGTTAAAAATCTGATGGATGTCTTGTTCACTTGCTCCGTATTGTTGAAAAGGTAAATATTACACAAACTCTTATGTTTAATTTGTAACATTATTGATTGTTATAGCTAAAATGCATTACAAAAAGTTTGATGACATATCGGAGCATGCTGTATTAAAAATGACAGCTGTAGTTTAACTAGAGTAAGATAACAGTTTCTAACAGAAACCGTATTATCATAGTTGAACATAGCACAAATTTACAGTGTAGGGCAATAATGTCTACGTGGCTTCAGCTGTTTTAAGGTTAAGGGCAAGGAGTATCAGTAAGATAGGATATATTTGATCTTAGGGAGATGAGTTGAGGGTTGACATAGCCTTCTTGATACTTCCATAACATTAACCTATTTTTTTTTCCCTAGATTTTGTAAATTTTGGCAGACTAAGTCCAGATCAGACTAGCATAAAGTTCTAACATGACTGAATATGAATAAATCTAGATTTTTTTTTCTTTTTTATCGCTTCTTCTAATGTTCCTATACAATGCATGATATACCTTCCATAAGCATATAATCTATTGCATTCATCTTGGTCGTCATTTGGTTCGTTTTAATATATATCATCGTAATCAGCATACTGAATTGTTGTATAATACAAAACTATACATCAAGTTTTCATTTACTGTTAAGCAATGCATCTTTTTGATTTTATGATTACTGCATTTTAGATAAGTTTATTTTTGAACAGATAAGGATTAAAGTAAATAGTAATAGATGATAATTTTACTTGAAAGCTATACGATTTACTTATGAATAAGCTTACAGTTAGACGGTTCTTGACAGAAATATGTTGCTTGGCAGAAAGTTAATTTGAGTGATTTATGTCACTCAAATTAGGAGTTTATAACTCCAGATGGGATTTGGGGGGTTTTCTTGTTAGTAGCATTTGTTATAATTTATTGATAATACGATATTTGATGTTCACTTACACTTACATAGTTGAAAGCCATTTAAATATAACTTTGCTTTTACTTCATCTTTACATCTTTAATAAAATTAAAACTTGTATTCCTTCCAGTCACTTTTTATGCTCAAAGAGACAAAGTCATAATAAAACACTTTATCAACATGAATCATTTTACATAGAAACTACCTCATGACCTCTTTACATTGCATTTCACTTAATGTTAATGGACTAAACAATCCTAATAAGAGAAGATCTTTAAATAAATATCTTAAATTACAAAACTCTCAACTAATATTCTTGCAAGAAACTCACTTGATGATAACACAAGACATAGCTATACTAGACTCTACATCTTATTCTGTCTTAGTTAGTTCTGAGCATTTACAAAAAAAAGAGGTGTTCCAATTCTATGGAACAACAAACTCTTCAAGCCCAAAATAATATATACATATCATGATAATAAAGGCATGGTTGCGTCAGTTACTATAGAGTATCCTCTTCTTCGTTCGGCTTTTAGGGGTCACCACAGCGGATCACCTGTCCGCTCACGATTGGCAGTGGAGTTTTACGGTGTCAAGTTGCCAGCCTGGCGCCCAACCTTCCACAGAAGGCACACACATGCACACACTCACACCTAGTGGCCAATTTAGAGCGTCCAATCCACCTACAGCATGTGTTTGGGATGTGGGAGGAAACTGGAGCACCTGGAGGATACCCACGCGACCACAGGGAGGACATGCAGACTCCACACAGAAGGCACCCCAGCTGAGGATCAAACCGGAGAACCTCTTGCTGTGAGGTGGCAATGCTAACCGCTGCACCACCGTGGCCACCCTAGTTACTATAGAGTATAATAATAAGATATTCTCTTTATTTAACATATATTGAATACCTGGCTTTGGACTTAAATCAGCACAACAACATATAGAGCACATCTTACAATTTTGCAAAGGCAATATTATATTAGGTGGTGATTTTAATTGTATTTTCGATAACAAAGACTCCACCTTTACTGGTAAAAGAAAGATTTCATCTACGGCCAAGTTATTGAAAGAATTTTCTAAATCCTTTTTCTTGAAGGATGTTAATAATTACGCCGACTCTAAATCACTCTTCTATACATTTTATTCCCACAGACATTATACACATTCTAGGATAGACAGAGTCTTTATTTCTAATAACTTAGCTGATTCGCTAACTAATGTTAATGTCATTACATGTCCCCTATCTGAACATAACTGTATAACCTTTGATATTTATATTAATTCTTTATATAATGTTCAGATAAAATGGATACCAGCCTATATAACTAAATTGAAAGATTTTATAACCTTTTGTTCTACAGAAATTCATAACTTCATTGAACATAATGTTATCTTTATATGGGACGCAATGAAGTCTTATTTATATGGCAGAATAACTGACTGTTACAATAAGAAAAGAATAACACGGGACAAAGACCTAAAAGAAATATAAGTCAATCTTAATAAACTGAATCTTGACCTCTTAAAAAACAAGGAAAATAAAGACATAAAAAAGAAATATATTTTCTAAATAAAAAGTATATTTAAACTTTAAATCATAAAATTAAGATTAGTTTAGAAAAATTCAAAGTCATTACTTTTTCATCAAATCCCAGATCTATGAATATCCTAGCAAAGAAAACCAAAAGATTAAACAAATTTAATCATATTAATGAACTGTACTCAACTCAGAAAAAGAATCCGCGGTGGTGGTGCTGCGGTAGCGTTGTCGTCTTACAGTAAGACGCTGTCCGGTTCGATTCTCAGCTAGAGCGTCTTCTGCGTGGAGACATGCGTGAATGGGCGTACCTTCGTTGAAGGTTGTGCATCAGGGCTGGCCACTCGGCACATAAAAATCAACTGCCAATCATTAGCGGACCGGAGTTCCACTGTGGTGACCCCTAACCAGGAAAAGCTGAAAGACACAACAACAACTCAACTCAGAAAAAGAAAGCGGTCTCTGGTCTACACAATATATTGCATGAATTTAGAGAATACATCTTAAAACTTAATCAGCCCACTGAATCAATAAACCCCAAAAAAGACATACAAACATTCATTTTCAACAACACTAAAAAAAATTAACTGAAGAATAAGTTGAATTACTAGATAGGCAAATTATTCTTAAGGATATTCAACTACAAATTAAAAAACTTAAACAAAATAAAGCTCCAGGCAATGATGGCATTATCCCAGAATTATATAAAATTCTACCTGCAAAAGCACTTAGAATTTTACACTCTGTTTTCAATATAGCACAAACCAATAATTTTATTCCATCATCGTGGAAATACACTTTTATCACTCCAATCCTAAAACAAGATAAAGACCCCACTAAGTGTAACTCATATAGGCCTATATCCTTGCTAAATACGGATTACAAAATTTTTATGTCTATTTATGCAAATAGACTAAAGAATATCCTTCCTAGTCTAGTTCTGCCTGATCAAACTGGTTTCATAATTAATAGATCTTCTTATGACAACATTAAAAGAATATTATCCTTAATAGAATCAGTAAAAATTCTAAAAAACAATCTTACCATAATTAGTCTAGACATAAATTGTGCATTTAATACTATAAACTAGGAATATTTATTTATTTTATTGGGAGGGAACTTAATTTTTCAGAACATTTTATAAATCTTATTTCTCGATTATATAGTGGTTGTCAAGCATATATAAAAATAGGTCCTAACATCTCTCAATACATACCAATTGTAAAAGGTACCAAGCAAGGTTGCCCTTTATCTCCCCTTTTATTCACCTTAATTATGGAACCTTGGACAAACATGATAAAGGACAGTACTTGTATTAAAGGATATGATTTGGGAGTTGATGAAACTTCAAAAATACAAATGTTTGCTGATGACATATTGATTACATTAGGGGGTAAGAACCATTATTTGTTAGAATTATTTAGCAATATGGATATTTTTCAAAAAACCTTAGGCCTTAAATTCAGTCATAATAAAACCCAAATTCTATTAGTCGGTAAAAACAATTCAACATACAAGACGACTACAAAAAATATATAGCACATTCTCAACAAATAACATACTTAGGCATAACTATTACCAACAATATAAAAGATACATTAAAAATTAACTTTAATAAAAGTTTAATTACTATAGAAATTTTAATAAATAAATGGTCAAATATAAGGTTCTCAATGGATGAGAAATTGTCAATTATAAATATGGTATTACTCCCTAAAATTTTGTATATAATTCAGTCTATATCTATTCCCCCTTCATATTTAATAATCAAAAAGTTTAACACACTGATAAAAAAATTCCTTTGGTATCCAATTAAATCTAGAATTGCTTTAATAACACATATGTATAGCTGGGATAATAGAGGTAGTTCTTTACCTAATCTGGACCTTTATTCAATCTCCTCAGTAATCAAAGCTATTACCTATCTAATAGACAGTAAATACTCTGCAAAATGGAAAGAATATATTCTTTGTTTATCCCATTATCCAAAAAATCTTAACGAAATGCATATGTCTAACTTGATAAGCAATTAATTTGTCTGGAGATTGAAGGAATTTTTTTTCCTTACCAATATACCCAAACATACAATTCAAACTATATAACTTTAATCTTAAGATCTTTTAAAAATGTTATCTTTAGACATAAAATATTTGCCAGTTGGATATTCATTATCTTCCCCATAGCCTATACACAAGGAGTCATTTTTACTACAGATTATCATAAAATGTCTTTATTTAAACAAAAACACTTGATAGCTTGGCATCAATTGATGAACAACCACAAACTAAAATCAATCAATACCCTTATGGAAGATAATAAATGTGATACATCACTATGGCTAGATTTATAAGAAGCTAGAGAATATACCAAAGATAAACTTGATATAGTCTCTTCCACATATAAAACTTCTATTCCTAAACTAATGAGTTATTTAGTGAACTTCACTCAACAGGACAATTCAATAAAAATTAGTCTTTCATATATATATATATATATATATATATATATATATATATATATATATATATATATATAAAACAATAAAATTTGACTTGGATAAACATACAAACAATGATTGGAAATCCTTCATCACTGTTAATAATTCTTAACCTTCAGATAAAGATAAATTGAATATTCTCCAATCAGCTAGTAAAACCATGTCTTCTTCTAAATGGAAAATCTTTACTTGGAGATTTTTAAATAGATAATTTTCACACCATACAATATAAGTAAGATAACAAAAGAAAATGTATTATGTTGGAGATGTAAAAAGGATATAAATGTTGACTGGATACATTTATTTTATGAATGTCCTCTCAAAGGAATTTTGGCAAAACATAAACAGGTTTTTACAAGCAATATTTACAGATAATTTTTCAATCAACAAATCATTAGTTTTAAACACCCCAATTCCAAATTGCGTAACACCAAGTAAGTATTCAATTTTGTGGTCGATTTTATCCATTTATAGGAAAGAAATCACAAAAAAATTGAAATCATCGCAAATCCCGTCTGTCCAAAACTTTAAAGATCTTCTCAAAGAGGTGTCTAATCTTGAAATGTTGACAATTAGAGCCAGATCTGCAAGGAATGCAACTGCATACAATTATTGGAAGAATATACATGCATTATTACTAAACCAATAATCTAATGGTAAAATATAACTTTATTTACAACAATTGTAATGACTTGTTTATTGCTGAGTGAACATCTGTGTAAATAGTTTTTTTTCCTATTATATCATTATTTCTTGTTTTTTTATCTAATGTATCAAAATGTTTCAATTATTTTATAACAAGATGTGTAATTCAGTACTGTTCTTAATAAAATATTATTTAAAAAAAAAAGAAGTGCGCCAGAAGCTGGGGGTGATGCCATTATTTCTTAACTTTTCTTTCAAATCTCAGATGTCACTATCTTGTGTTGGGCTGGAGACAGTATAGTCATTATTTCCTTAAACTTTCCTCACAAAATAAAGAAGGGTGCAAAGAGATTCACTAAGCTTGTACAGGAGCACAGTACTGCCAAAAAGTAACAGGTTAGAAATTTTACTGCAATTATTTTTTTCTATTTCCCTCACAAACATCAGGAGCATATGTAGGTGGCAATCTTTTCCGGAAGGATGAAGAAGGAGCATTCTGTTTATATGTGCCTGCCGGCAAATATGTTCTATTTCATTTTAAGTTTTGCCCAAATCTGACATCAAAGCAGAATACAGAAGGTGGCTGCCTTTTGCGGGTGGAGGAGGCATGCTGTATATACATATGACAGCAGCAACTTGGAAGTATATTACTGAGGCCATTTGTCCCTTAATTTTCAATTAAATTTACCACCTGATGGGGATACACAGAAAGTGACTACCTTTTTTTTAAGGCGGGGTAGGGAGGTAGGTACTATTTCCAGATATGATTTATGTATCTTGACAAGCAATTGTCTTTTCTGTTTATTGTGCACTGCTGTTTGATCAGCTTTGAGCATTAAGGCTTGTATGCAACTCATTTCTTCCTTGAAATAATTTCTTACTTGCAATAAAAGTAACACTGAATTTCATTCCACACATATATATATATATATATATATATATATATATATATATATATATAAATAAATAAATATATATAATGTCCAGGCCACAAGGATCAAAAGATTGGAAGATGCTGTAAAATGCACCTTGGCGTCTGGGTGCCTAAAGTCTGATAGACACACTCCCCATGGGCACCCTTAGGCAGGTGCAAGGGGGTGCACTTACACCCCCTGGATTTTGACTTCAAACAAATCTTTACGACATTGCTATTCAGTGCTTCAGTTATTTAAACTAGAGAACTCTGAGCTCCCCATTTTGAAAAAAAATCTGCCGTTTATTCAGCAAATGGCACTCTGGTGACGTAGTATATCCAACTCACACATGCACTCATGCCACCTCAGATGTAAAGTCATTCCATACTTGTGTGCAAAATTTAAAATAGGTGTACTGATAAGAGAGAGAAAGTGTGTATGTACATATGTATGTAATTTAAACTAGCTGTTTTTGTTTCTGTATGAGAAAGTGTGTGTATATATGTAATCTAAACTAGCCATGTTAAGTTGTCTATCTCGCCTTTGTTCTTGCTGGTTGGGATCGGAGCCGATCCTTGGCTCCGACTCGGCCATCTTCAATAGCTTGAGAGCTGTTTACTGCCTCGAGGCTACCCCTTATCCCATGATGCCCAGCGATAGCTAACCCAATCTCGTTTGCCTATTCAGCTGCGAGGTGTTGTTTTTATAGATCAGGCTCATATAAACTTTTTTGTATAATTTTCTTACTCTAGAATTCAACACTTTTAGTGTTTTATTATTAACGTTAGTCTTGTTTTGTGATAGTTAGTGTTTAGTTGTAGTATCCCTTCTTTTTCTTGTAGAACTCGTTTAACTTAGAGAGTTCTCCCCCACCCCTCCCCCCTACCTCTTCTTGTCAGGTTAGCCGTTTAAGTTAGAGGCTTTCCTTCTACCTTTCTCTCATAGGCTAGCCATTTAACTTAGAGGCTTTCCTATTTACATAAAAAAAAAACCTTTACCTATAGACTTGTAGTAGAGTGTGTTTTTTGTGTAGACTGTATATTGCTTCTGGTAGTTGTTGTTATAATTGTTGTTTTCTTTCTTTAAGGATGTCAGAGGAATCCAAGATTTCTGGGTTCAAGAAGTGTGACTCATGCTGTCAGAAAATGTCTCTGACAGATGGGCACACTTCTTGCTTCTATTGTTTAGGCGCTGTGCACCTGCAGGACTCTTGTTCTATCTGCCATGCCTTTAGACCAAGAGTCCTGCAGGAGCATAAGAATAAGCTTATTCTTAGGGGTCTTTTAAAACCCCGATATTCACCGGCCAAGAACTCTCAGCCTGTGAAATCCCCTAAACCCATCAAGCCATCGGCTCCAAGTTCGGAGCCGTCTTTGGTTCAGGTTTTACCTTCCACTTCGGTTCCGGTTGGCACCGACAAGACACTCTCCCCGTCGGCTCCATCAGAGACTTCGGAGCCGTCGCGGACCCACAAGAGGCTGAGGTCCCCTTCACTAGAATCATTGTGCACTGCTTTACTTCAGAGCGAGCGTAGTCACCGATCCTCTCACTCCTGTCGATCCTCTAGGCTGTCGGATCACGATGTGGAGAGAGTGGTCAGTAGGTTGTTAAAGCCGCAGGCACTTGCCAAGATGTTGTCCAGCCCTCTTCAACAGGTGTCGACTCCGTCCACTTCTCTCGATGTTCCTCCTCCTCTCCAATGAGTTCAGAGCCGGAGTTCGTTGGGGCTCGAGTAGTGGAACCGTCGTCTCCGATAACTCTATCTCCTTCGGTTCCGACGTCAGCTCCGATCCTCTCGGTGATGCCGTCCATCAAGGGATCTGGGCGCCGGGGCTCCCTCGTTGGCTCCGAGGGGACGAGTGGCATCGGACTCTTGTCGGCGCAGGTGAGCTCGGCTCCTACATCAGCCTCGGAGCCGTCTCCCTCGGTGCGGAGAAAGATTCCTATTTCCTTGGAACCGGAGCTTTCTCTGCATCATGGCAGGGATGCCTTCAATGTCATGAGGAGTGTGCTGGCCACTGAGTCAGCTCCACTATCAGCCCAGCCAGCTCCGTCCCCTGTAGTGCCTGTGCCAAACTCTGCTCCTCCTTCAGACCCGAAGCATAGGGAACCAATGCTCCAGAACACCCCATTGGGTGTTTCTTCTTCTTCCGAGGCCTCCCCTGATCATTCAGAGGAGCCCCCTCATAAGAAGAAGTGCAAGAGGAAGCACATTGACTCCCCCAAGTTTGTCACTTCTGATACAGACTTAGATGATTCGGAAGGGTCCCCGAAATCCCCCTCTGAAGATGTTTCCTTCTCGGACATCCTAGAAATGCTTAAGCAGAGGGGGAACTGGAATCCCCTAGCCCCTACCGAGGATGAGTCTGCATTTCTGGATGCTTTCGGTTCCCAACCTTCCACCTCCTGGGTTTCTCCGCCTTTCCATCCACTTATGGCATTGGTGGCTCGAAAGGCTTGGTCAGCTGCGGATACAGTGGAACCAACTCCGAGGAGACCTGGTAAATTCATCACAGCACCCCAGGATAAGCAATTCCTTACTAAAGGTGTTCCTGTTGATGCCATGGTGGTAGCAGCAGCCACCAAAAAAGAGTTAGCGGAGACCTGTTTGTCTGTCCATCCTCCTAACAAGGAGTCTAGGACGATGGACAGATACAGGAAGCGAATGTTCACTTCAGCAACCTTCTCTATGAGGTCACTGAACTGCTTATGTCATTTTACCCGGCTTCAGAGGGATCTCCTTAAAGAGCTCGGAGATACCCTTCAAGATCCATCAGCTGAGGGAGCTCAAGCTAAAGTAGCTTCCCAACTGGCGACGCTTAATTCTGTAGTTAACTCCTCCATGAGGCTCATTTCCTATCCAGCCGATGGTGCCAGTAGAGCCACAGGTACGGGTGTGGCTCTTAGGAGGCATGCATGAATGCGGCTGTGTAACTTTGGGGAACTCTTCCGAGCGTCCTTCACCAACACCCCTTTTGATGGTTCCTTTCTTTTTGGTCCACAGGTGAAAGACACTTTGACTAGGTGTGAGCAAGAAGGCAAAACTCTCTCTGCCTTGGGAGTCCGTTTTTCTACTCCCTCTAGACCTTACCCCAAAGGTCAGAAGAGTGGCAAGATGTGGTTCCGAAAATCCCAGGGAGCCTTGCCTGACACACGTAGCGATTTTTCCTCCAGAGACAGAGGGGGAAACAATAATAACAGACGCCGCCCTCGTGGCAGAGGGGGTCCGCAGAACCAGGGCAACAGAGAATCTTTCTCTGATAAGCCCTTTCAGCATCCCTGAAGGGTTGCCCTGCTGCTCACCTCTGGAGGCAGTCAGGGGAAGACTTTCACTGTACCCAAAAGCCTGGCAAAATTTAATGCAAGACAGATGGGTACGGTCCATTATATCCGGAGGTTACAAAATTCCCTTCCATTAACCCCCCCTTACCGTCAAAGAAATCCCTTCCAGATGTTCCACCAATCTAAAGTACCAAGCAGTAATAGAAGTTTCAAAACTGCTAGAAAAAAAGAGTCATCCAGGAAGTCCCGGCAGACCAGCATGGATCCGGAATTTACTCAGGGTTCTTTTTGGTACCAAAAAAGACAGGGGACTGGAGACCGATTCTGGATCTCAGCAGACTGAACAGGTCTGTACAAAGAACAAAGTTTCGGATGGTCACGCTACAGTCCATTCTACCCTTTTTGGGTCAGGACAATTGGATGTGCTCGATAGATCTTCAGGACGCGTACTACCATATCAAGATGGACAGGCGCTCCAGGAGATTTCTTCGCTTCTGGCTGGGAGCCAGTCATTATCAGTTCAGAGCTCTGCCCTTTGGTCTCACCACAGCCCCCAGGATGTTCACCAAATGTATGGCAGTGGTCACGGCTCACCTGAGACGTCGAGGATTCCAGGTGTTTCCATATCTAGATGACTGGCTCCTCACTGCTACTACCAGGCATCAACTCCTACAAGCCAGGGACTACACGATCACAATCTGGTCCCAGCTAGGCATTACAATAAACTTCGAAAAATCTGCCTTGTTGCCCTGTCAGTCTATCACTTACATAGGAGCAGACATAGACACAAGGAACATGTTTGCAAGGCTACCGCTAGAAAGGGTGTCTACAATTCGTCAGCAAGTACAGATTCTAATGCAGAGCAAAAGGATCCAAGTCAGGTTCGTCCTTCAAACTCTGGGTTCCATGGCAGCAGCCATTCTTCTAATCCCACTGGCCCGCTTTCATATGAGGATCCTTCAGTGGCTTCTGTTCACACAGTGGTCTTTCCAAGAGCTGCCCATGTCTCACAAGATCCTGATTACAGAAGCATGCAAAAGGCACCTTTCCTGGTGGATGGTCTCCCCACTAGTGACTCAGGGCAGACCCTTCATTCAGCCCCCTCCGCTAGCCACAGTGACCACAGATGCCTCCCTGATAGGGTGGGGGGGCATTATCTGGGCAGGGCAGTCCAAGATACTTGGCAACCTCATGAGTACCATCTGCACATAAACGTCCTAGAAATGAGAGCCGTGCTCCTAGCGTTGCAAGCCCTTCAGGACTCTCTTCCTTCTGGGACCATTGCAATTCAAACAGACAATATGTCAGTGGTGTGGTACATCAACAAGCAGGGCGGAACCAGATCCTACCCCCTGTGTCGAGAAGCACTCAGACTGTGGCAGTGGGCAATTTCCTCCCAACGTTTTCTGATTGCGAAGCACGTCCCTGGGAGATCCAACATCATAGCGGACAGGCTCAGCAGAGCTATCCTCATGCCTCACGAGTGGTCTCTGAATCAGGAAGTTGCGAATCTTATCTTCCGCAAATGGGGACAGCCTTGCTGCAATCTTTTTGCCACCCCCTTGAACAGCAAATGCAGCAACTACTTCTCCCTTTTTCCGCTTCCAGTTCACACACCCAGAGATGCTCTAGTCCACGATTGGCCTCAGGGACTTCTTTATGCCTTTCCTCCGTTTCCCCTGATACTGGAACTCATACAGAAAGCAATATCATTGGGTTGCAAAATGATCCTCATTGCCCCCTACTGGCCTCGACAGATATGGTTCTCATTCCTGCACCATTACCTTCTCGATCAGCCCTGGACTCTGGACCCGATTCCAGATCTAGTGATTCATCAATCAGGCGGGTTGCATCAATCCCTCCAAACTCTCCAGCTCGCAGCTTGGTTGCTCCACTTCCAACCTTAGCCAGGCTTCCCAGCATTTCCCCAGCTGTACGTGAGAGTATTGTCTCCTCTCACAAGTCCACAACCAGGGAAACTTATGCTAGCAAATGGAAATGTTTTTCTTGTTGGACAGAGGCTAGGAACGTAGATCCCTTTTCAGCCTCAGTCCAGGAAATTCTGAAATTCCTAGCACAACTTTTTCATTCCGGGTCCGCTTCTGCTACGATCAGTTTTCAATTAGCGGCCATTTCTAACTTTCATGTTGGGTTGTCAAATTCTAACATTATGTCTCATAAGCTCTGTAAATTTTTTTTGAGAGGGACGACTCTCCTTAGGCCTCCAGTGAGAGATCCCCCTCCTCTTTGGGACCATAATTTGGTCCTAACTTCCTTAATTCTGCCCCCTTTTGAACCAGCAGCATCCTGCTCCATTAAGTTTTTGTCTTGGAAGACACTCTTTCTGGTAGCTATTACTTCAGCCAGACGCGTGTCCGAACTTGAGGCGATATGTGTTCGTCCTCCATACTTGTTTTTTCATAAGGACAGGGTTGCTGTGAGGACTAATCCTTCTTTTCTTCCTAATGTCTGCTCAGAAAATAATTTAAACCAATCTATAGACCTTACTGTGTTTTCCCTAATCACACCAACAAGGCAGAGTACAAATTACACCAATTGGACGTTCATAGACAATTGCGTTTGTACCTTCACAGAACTAAGGAAATAAGGAAGTCGGACCAGCTATTCCTTTCTTATGCCTTAGGCAAACAAGGTCTCCCATTTTCCAAGGTGACCTTATCTAGATGGTTGTCTCACACTATTACTTTCATTTATCAGTTATGGAACAAAGAGTTACCTATCAAACTGAAAGGTCATTCTACTATGGCCTTGGCCACCTCTGTAGCCTTCCAGTCTAGGTTGCCCGTGGATTCTATCTGTGCAGCTGCTATGTGGGCAAATCCTCATACCTTTATTTCTCATTACAAGCTGGATATGGTCTCCAGGAGCAGAGATGACTTTGATTCCACTGTTCTGAAGAGTCTGTTCCAATGAGCCACCCAGGATATTAGGTGCTAGGGACGCTGTCCCAACCAGCAAGAAAGAAGGCAAGATAGACAACTTAACATAAAGAAGTTATGTACCTACTATAACGTTCCATGTTAGTTGTCTTCATCTCGCCTTCTTTCTTGCGTCCCAGCCTCCGTCCCCCTGTCCTATTGGACCGAGAGGAGTTCTTATTTCACTGGCTGGGTGTTCTCTGGTTTGTTTCCTCTACTGACTTAGAGAATATGGCAGGTATAATCAACCTATTTGTTTTGGACTGGTTTTTCTCTTGCTATGTCTGGAGTTAGCTATTTCAAACGAGATCTGGGTAGCTATCACTAGGCATCATGGGATAAGGGGTAGCCTTGAGCCAGTAAACAGCTCTCGAGCTATTGAAGATGGTCGAGTCGGAGCAGAGGATCGGCTCCAATCCCAACCAGCAAGAAAGAAGGCGAGATGAAGACAACTAACATGAAACGTTATGGTAGGTACATAACTTCTTTTTTCTGTTTGTATGCGAGAATTTGTGTGCGTGTGTGTGTGTGTGTGTGTGTGTGTGTGTGTGTGTGTGTGTGTGTGTGTGTGTGTGTGTTTTGCTGTGCTGTGTGAGAGAAGGTAGGTGTGTGCGTGGGTGTGTATGTTTTTCAAATACCTCTCAACTGTCCAAATTTAGCCTCATATATTTGGTCTGTTTATAATAAAATTTGTGTTTTTTCTGGCAATTCACAGAGGTTGAAGTCACTAAATAATGACATATATATGAGTTTGACTTCATATCCTTCAGAAAATGCATGGAAACGCAAGTCCTGTTATTCTAGCAACTAAGTTAAAATGAGCAAAATTTAAAATCTATCCCTATTTTTGGGCTATTTTATCATTATTTTAGGCTTTGTCCAGATTTCTTGCACTAAGAAGTTGAGAAGTATGCATACCTCTCATCTGTCCAGATTTTGGCCTATTCCTCATAAAATTTGTGGTTTTCTGGCAATTAACAGATGATTTAAGTCACTGAATAATGAAATATATATATATATATATATATATATATATATATATACATATATATATGAGTTTCAGATGTCATATCCTCCAGAAAATGCATGCTAACACAAATCCTGTTATTTTAGCAACTTTCTAAGTCTGTAAGAGCAATATCTAAAATCTGTCCCTATTTTTGGGCCTTTGTCCCCCCTGTTATTTTAGACTTTTTCCAGATTTATTATGTTAGGTTGAGAGGTATGGTATGTAGTGCCCTAGTTGGGGGGGGGTGCAGGTTAGTCAGTTAACTTGATCAGGTTTGACCCTGAAACTTCATTACATGAGACAAGAGCCTGAATCTTCTACACCAACTACCTGACTGCAGAAGGAATTGTGAGCTTCAGTGAAGACAAGAGCCTGAATCCTCTAAATTAACTGCCAGACTATTAAAGGAATTGTGAGCTTCCATGGAGACAAGAACCTGAATCCTCTATACCAACTACCAGACTGCTGATGGAATTTTGAGTTTGAGTTTCAGTACATTTTCAATTAAATGAGTTTCAGTGCATTTTCATGGAATTGTGAGTTTCAAGGGAAGAGTGGATCTGAAGTAGTTTACTTTACTTGATATTCAACCTGTGGGTCTGGGATCCACTTCGGATCTAACATGGCCACATTTTCCAGCTATGGATCCGAACTCCAGACTGCTCCCATTACCCATAATACCCCCTGTCTGCCTTCTTACCCCAGATCTCATTTGCCACCATAGTGGTTACAAGCGTGGTTTCTGAGCTCCAGCTAGCGGATCTGTTTTTTTCTCTGATTTCTTCCTATTTTCTTCCTTACATCCTTTACTTTACCTCTCGCATCTGAGTTGGACAAAAAAAAAAAACCTCTTCTCTCTCTTCTCTTTTCTATCTGAAGAGCGCTCAGGCGTGTGTGTGTGTGTGTGTGTGTGTGTGTGTGTGTGTGTGTGTGTGTGTGTGTGTGTGTGTGTGTGTGTGCGCTTTTGGGCCTGTGTTGGGAATGGCAGAAGCCCCTAAGGCAGGTTTTAGGAAATGCACAGAGTGCAGCCATAAGCTATCTCTGGCAGATGGCCACACTCTGTGCGTAGTTTGCCTTGGTGCAGATCACCTTATGTCCCCCTGTCCTATTTGCGCTGGTTTCAACCCCAGAGCACTTAAGGACAGGTGGGACAAATGGATTCTGAAAGGTTTATTCCCCTCTTCAGGGACTACTGTCCCTTCTTCCGAAGCAGGGATAACAGTGGCTGCTGCTTCTACTTCCTCTTCCCCAGCCTCAGGGACTCAAACTCTCACTAAGAGGTCTGGGGAAGGGGACAAGGCTAAGAAAGACCGTTCTCGCAAGTGGTCTGCTGACTGCTTGTCAAAAGCAAATCAGCCACCAAAAGTTAGGCCTCTGACTAGGACTAGATCTCCTCGGTTATGCTCTCCCAGGCTCTCCCCCGAGCCCGAGGAGACTCGTAGCAGGTCCCCAGTAAGGTCTTCTCCACACTGGCTCTCTTGACCTGTTTCGGTGGCATCCTCCTGCTCCACCTGAAGTTTCAGCAAAGTGGGATGGACAAAATGATGGTGAGATTTATCCGCACCCAGATCCAGAGGTCTTGCCGGCACCCTCTCTCTCCGGAGGGGGCTCCTTGCAACCTTTGTTCCGACCAATTACTCCTTCTCTGATCCGACTGGTGGTTTCGGAGTTTTTGGATCCGAGGATCCTCAGGGTCTAGGGGTTGGCACCGATGGTACCATGTACCTCGACGCCGGCCATTAGCTTGAGCTTGTCATATCCGACGGGATTGGATCTGAGCTCTCAGAGCCATAGCCTCGGGGTCAGATCTGAGGGGGTGCTCTCTGCTCTGAGTGCTTTGGAGTGAAGCATCTCAATCAGCATCTTGGCTCCTGGTGGCTCGGCTCTGACTCCCCTGTCAGGTCAGAGGGGGATGGGCCCCACCAGTACGTCCCAAGAGGTTCGCTCCCCTTCTGCATTCAACATGGTGGAGAGGGTTCTCTTGGTGTCAAGGCCTCTGACCATTTTTTCCTCGGACTCTGTGCAGACCCCTTTGGCTCTGAGTGTAGTTCCAACTGACTTACCGTCTCAGGGACAGCCTGTGTTCGCTATGCCCCAGGAAGTTTTGGTGGAACAACAAGAGGTTTGTAAGTCCTCCTTGGAGAGTCGCCTTGAGGAGGTACCCCACAAACATATGTGTAAGAGGAGGCACTTGGACTCTCCTCCAGAGTCCCTTACAGAAGACATGGACTTGGATGAAGGGGAAGGTTCCCCAAGGTCACCTCCCGAGGATGCGTCCTTTGGAGACATAGCGGAGCTCCAGAGGGGTGGGTGGTCAGCCCCCAAACTGTACTCAGATGAGTCTGTGTTCCTGGAGGCATTTGGCTCGGGCCCATCTAGCTCTTGGGTGTCACCTCCTACTGATCCACTCGTGGATCTGATAACATCTAGGGCATGGAAGGAGCCGGACACCATAGAGCCCATCCCTAAGTGCCCCAACACAGTATTGAGCCCCCCCGTCAGACAATACGCATTGGAGCAAGGGGTCCCCGGTAGATGTGATGATGGTGGGAGCTGCCACCAAGAAGGAGCTTGCTCAGGAGAGCTCCACGGTTCATCCCCCTGATCGAGAATCAAGAGCGGTGGACAATTTTGGGAAGCGAGTATATGCTTCAGCAACCTTCTCGGTGAGGACGCTGAACTATATGGCGCACATCATTAGACTCCAGAGAGATCTAGTGAAGGAAATCATGGAGTCTACCCCAGTGTCCATGATGGCGGAGGGCAAAAAGACCTTCTCTGACTGAATGGCTACTCTCAAAGCAATTCCAACATATCCATGCCACAGATCTCTCATGCTACGGAGGGAGCTGCAAGGACAGCTGGAACAGTGGTTGCCATTAGGCCTCACGCCTGATTCCGGTTGTGTCAATTTTTGGAGCCCTTCAAGGCGTCTTTCACCAATGCCCCCTATGATGGGTTTTCCCTCTTCAGGAAGTCAGTGAAAGAGACACTGGTCCAGAGCGAGAAGGACAGGAAGACACTGTCTGCCATCGGGATCCGCTTCTCGTCTCCTCAAAGATCCTTTTCCAGGAATCAGCGAGAAACGAAGAAAATGTTGTTCTGGAAGTCTCAGACATTTTCCTGGGATGCTCAGGATTCTCTGTCCCCCAGAGGCAGAGGGGGTCACAACAGAAGCTGCCTGAGAGGCAGAGGGGGTCCTAGGAATTTCAAGTCCCGAGAATCCTTCTCGGAGGGACCTGGGCAGCAGTCCTGAGGAGTTGCCATATTGCTCATCTCTGGAGGCAGTTGGGGGTCACCTGTGGCTACACCTGAAGGCATGGGAGTCCATTACAACAGATCGCTGGGTATTGCGAATCATATTCAGAGGATATTTTGTTCCATTCAAGGAACATCTCCATCCGAACAAACTCATCCCAGATGTCCCACCCATGCAATGTGAGGAGGCAGCTCTAGAAATAGGAAAGCTGCTGAATAAATGAGTCATCCAACCGGCCCCCCAGACCAGTCTGGATCTGACATTTACTCCAGGTTGTTTTTAGTGCCAAAGAAAATGGGGGACCTCAGACCTATCTTGGATCTGTCCACATTGAACCTGTTAGTAACCACGACAAAATTCCAGATGGTCACTCTTCAGTCTATCCTCCCCTTTCTGCAGGCCTCAGACTGGATGTACTTCATCGATCTCCAGGATGTGCACTATCACGTCAAAATGGACAGGCGCTCCCGAAGGTTTCTTCACTTCCGGCTGGCAGCCAATCACTACCAGTTCAGAGCCCTTCCCTTTGGTCTCACCACAGCCCCAGGGTGTTTACCAAGTTGATGGCGGTTATAGCGGCTCACCTGAGGGCCTAGGGTATTCAGGTCTTTCTGTACCTGGACGATTGGCTCTTTGCTGCCCCTTCAGAGCATCTACTGTGCCAAGCCAGGGATTACTTCATTCAGTTAGCGAGCAATTTGGGTATTACCATCAATCTGAACAGATCTTCCCTAGACCCAGTCCAGATTCTAGACTTTATTGGGGCATGTTCAGACACTCTTCAAATGAGGGTTTTTCTCACCCCGGACAGGATGCACAGTTTAATACTGCATGTCTTACAAATTCTTCACGCTCAAGTCCCTACAGCCGAAGATGTTCTCAGGGCACTGGGTTCCATGGCAGCCACTATCAATCTCCTGCCATTGACTCGCCTTCATATGAGAGTTCTTCAATGGACACTTGCAGTACAGTGGTCCCATTTAGACCTTCCTCTCACCTTTCCAGTGAGAATCTTGAAGGTATGCAGGGACTCCCTTCAGTGGTGGATTCAATCTCCAGATCTCCTCAAGGGACATTCCTTTCACCCTGCTTTTCCCAAACCCATGGTGACCACGGACACCTCCCAGCTAGGGTGGGGGGCACTGCTCGGGAAGGATGGTCCAAGACACGTGGTCCCCCCCCAAGACAGAATCGCATATCAACGTTCTAGAGATGAGGGTGGTTCTTCAGGTGTTGGAGGCACTTCATACCCATCTTCCTCTAGGAATGGTTGCCATTCAGACAGACAATATGTCAGTAGTCTGGTACATCATCAAACAAGGTGGAATCAGATCTTATCCCCTCTGTCGAGAAGCCATGAGAGTGTGGGAATGGGCGATCTCCACCAGCCGCTTTCTGGTAGCAATGCACACTCCGGGGGTGGTCCAACATCCTAGCAGACAGGCTCAGCAGATCTATCCTGATGCCTTATGAGTGGTCTCTGAATCCTTCAGTAGCGGAACAGATCTTCCTAAAATGGGGTCGGCCTAGCTGCGATCTGTTTGGAGCTCCTTCCAATGTGAAATGCAGCGAGTTTTTTGCTCTGAACCCCCTAGATGGGGAAGCCCCCAGAGACGCACTGGTTCATGCTTGGCCTCCCAGTCTCCTCTATGCTTATCCTCCACTTCCGCTTATGTTGAAGTTTCCTCAAAAAGCTCAAAGGCTGGGGAGCACTGTGAGCCTCATAGCCCCATTCTGGCCTTGCCAGGTTTGGTTCCCCTTACTGTGGTCTCCACCTAGTTGTTCCTCCATGGACGTTGGATCCAGTTCCGGATCGTCTTTTTCATCCCTCAGGGATCCCTCACCCAGATCTGGACAATCTGAAGCTCACGGCTTGGCTGCTCCAGTTCCCATGATTTTCAGGACTCCCGGATTGTCATCCCTTGTAAAGTACATTTTGGTTGCGGCTCACAAATCCTCCACCAGAAAGGTGTATCATAATAAATGGAGACGTTTTTCCATATGGGCCACTCAGCGGGCTTTGGACCCTTTCACGGCACCTCTTTCAGCAGTTTGCTAGTTCTTCTACAGTTAAGGTACAACTGGCAGCTATTTCTAATTTCCATGTGGGGGTGAATATGTCTTCCTTGGCTTCTTCCAAACTTTGTAAGACCTTCCTTAAGGGTGCCTTTCTACTTAGACCTCCGGTTAAAGACCCTACACCTCCGTGAGATCTTACCTTAATGTTACAGGCATTGGTTTTTGCACCCTTTGAACCTGCAGCATTGGTTGATTTGCAGTTTTTGACATGGAAAACTGCTTTCTTGGTGGCCTTTACCTCAGCCAGAAGAGTGTCAGAGCTTCAGGCTCTTTCTATTAAGGTGCCTTACATGATCTTTCACAAGGATAGAGTGTCGTTGCGTACCAATCCATCTTTTCTTCCTAAGGTGGCCTCGGGAGCCAATATTAATCAGACAATAAATTTATCAGTTTTTTCCCCAACTTCCAGAACAAAGGGGAATACAAGTTGCATTTGCTTGATGTTCATAGACAACTTAGATTTTATTTTCATAGGATGAAACCCTTTTGTAAGTCTGACCAGCTGTTCGTGTCTTATGCTACATCTTTTTTAGGCAAGCCAGTTTCCAAGGTAACAATTGCTCACTGGATTTCTTTGTGCATTGTTCAAGCCTACGCGGAGAAAGGTAGGTCCATTCCACCCGATCTATGGCTACATCAGCTACCTTCTGGTCTAGGGTGTCGCTGGATGATATCTGCTCGGCAGCTACTTGGTCCTCATTTCATACCTTCATTTCTCATTACAAGCTGGATATTGTGTCTCGGAACAGAGCATCCTTTGGCTGTACAGTGCTCCGGAATATCCTTCCATGAGGGCCACCCAGGAATATATGGTGGCTGGGGACTCTGTCCCACAAGTTGAAGATCAAATGAAGTAAACTACTTCAGATAATGAAATTATGTAATCACCATAACGTTCCATCTGTGCAGTTGTATTTCATTTGTCTTCAACCTTCCCCCCTTCCCCCTGACTTTATCATGGATGCAGTTTGTATTTAGCTTTGCATAAAATGTGTGGTCCTTGACTCTGTCCAGGCCTGGGAGTGTCATGGAGGTTATTGTGATAAGGTGATATTGGGTCAGGTATATAATACCCCTTAGGCAACAAACTCGATCTGAAGGGAAAATGGAGACAGGGGGGCATTATGGGCAAGGGGAGGAGTCTGGAGTTCGTTTCCATAGCTGGAAAATGCAGCCGTGTCGGATCCGATATGGATCCAAGACCCACAGGTTGAAGACAAATGAAGTACAGCTACTCAGGTGGCATGTTATGGTGAGTACATAACTTATTTTTTCCTCTTGCTCATGCTAAGTCTGTTTTCAATGTACAACTAACGATTTTGTTTAGCAAATGGTAGTCACTGTTTCTGTTGTAGAATTTGAAAGCAGAGTTAGCAGCATTATTGCCTTTGGTGCAGAAGGTTGTGGATTCTACATTCTACTCCCACACCATGCAGATGGAATGTTGGTATTGCAGTGTCCTTTTGATTGCTGATTATTTGGTACATTTTAAGGGGAGGTAGGCGTTCTACACTCCTGATTGTGCCCTCCTTTGTATGAGATTCCTATTAACTATGAACTTGTCAGTTTGTCAGTCATTCCCTATTGCAATATTGCCAGCTTACCAATTGTTTAGTGTAACATTGGCATTTTAATTCTTCAAGGGCAGCAGGCACTGAATTTATAGATAAAACAAACACTGAAATGTAAAATTGTTTGTCAGTAGCAATCTCTTCATTAGTTACAGTTCTGTTTAATGCAGACTTATTCAGATGACTTTTACTTCTGCAGAGATTGTGCTTATTGACTGATATTGGTGGATTGTAATGACAGATATCTGAGTGGCCTTTTATGGTTGAAATTTTCTGAAATGCATAGTTATATCATTATTGGTTCATACAATGTTAAGTTGTCAATCTCGCCTTCATTCTTGCTGGATGGGTTCGGAGCCGATCCTCGGCTCCGACTCGGCCAATACTGAAGCTCGAGAGCTAATTCCACCGGCTTGCGGCTCCCCTATATCCCACAATGCTAGGCGGTAACTACTCAGATCTCGTTTGCCGCTTAGCTGCGAGGTGCTTTCTTCTACCGGCTCTGGCAGGTTAGTGAGTTTTTTCTAGTTAAAAACTTCAAATATCTACCCCTATCCTTTTTATTTAGTCAAGTTTATAGTACAGGGTATCCTTTTAGTTTAAATTGGGTCTCCCTCGTTTATATTCCCTTTTTATCCCTTTTTAAGTTCTAGGCCTTTGGCCCACTCCCCTTTGTCATTCAGTGTGATTGGGTTTTTCTTTTTGGTTAAAGGGTGTGTCTGTGTGTTGTGTCTGTGTCTTTTTGTATACAGTCTCCTTTCTGGGATGTCTAAAGACTCCAAGGTCTCAGGCTTCAAGAAGTGTGACTCGTGCTGTCAGAAAATGTCTCTGACAGACGGTCACACTTCTTGTATCTATTGCCTGGGACCTTTGCACCTGCAGGACTCTTGTGCTGTTTGCCATGCATTCAGTCCGAGAGTCCTGCAGGAACGCAAAAATAAACTTATTCTTCGAGGCTTATTAAAGCCTGAAGGCCCTTCGACCCAGTCTGAATCGGGGAAGCCTTCAAAGACTTCCAGGCCGTCGGCTCCAGCTCCAGAGCTGTCCGCTGGGAGCATTAAGGCTGCTTCGACATCGGCTCCGGCTGGAGTCGATGTTTCGAAGACTCAACCCGTTACCTCTGCTCCGGCTGGAGCCGAGGGTGCTAAGACTCAGTCAGCTCCGATAGTTTTATCGGAGCCACCTTCTAAGAAGAGGTCGAGGTCCCCTTCCATCGGCTCCATCCACTCGGCCCCGGGATCCCCTCTTCTGTCGGAGTGGAGCCATAGGTCCCATTCCTCTCGGTCCTCCAGGCTGTCTGACCATGACTTACAAAGGGTGGTGAGTAGACTTCTCAAGTCCGAGGCACTGGCCCAAATGCTGCATAGCCCTACTCAACAGTCAGCGGCTATTCCCATCCCTGCTTCTGTTCCTCCTCCGACTCCTTTGAGTTCGGAGCCGGGGCTCGTCGGAGCCGATACCCTCCCTTTCGGCTCTGTCGTCTGCTCCGATTTCCTCTTTGGAGGGATCTCGGCGCCGGGCTTCCCTCGTCGGCTCCGAGGGGGCGAGTGGCATCAGACCCTTGTCCGACCCCGTTCTCCCTCTCGGAGCGTCGGCGCTGGTGAGTTCGGCTCCGACATCGGCCTCGGAGCCGTCCCTGTCGGTGCCGGGGGGGGGGGTCCTTGTCTCCTCGGAGCGGGGACCTTCGGCATTGGCTGATCGGGGTGCCTTCGAGGTCATGCAGAGCATGCTAGACTCCGTGTCTACCCCACGGTCGGCTCTGTCAGCTCCTCCCTCTTCAGTGCCTGCGGTGGTTTCTACCCACCCCCTCGTACCAGACTGTAAAGAGCCAGCCCCTCAGGTTTCCCCATTGGGAATATCCTCTTCTTCCGAGGCTTTTCCTGATCCGGCAGGGGAACCCCCTCGGAAGAGACAGTGCAAGAGGAAGCACATTGACTCCCCTGAGTCTGTCACCTCGGACACCGACTTGGAGGACTCTGAAGGTTCCCCTCGATCCCCCTCTGAGGATGTCTCTTTTGCTGACATCCTTGAAATCCTTAAACAGAGGGGGAACTGGCCCGCCCTTAACCCTTCAGAGGACGAGTCGGTCTACCTTGAGGCGTTTGGCTCTCGCCCTTCCACCTCCTGGGTGTCTCCTCCCTTTGACCCCCTCATGGAAGTGGTGGCAAGGAAGGCTTGGACGGCCCGTGATTCGGTGGAACCTACCCCAAGGAGGCCGTCAAAATTTATTACTGCCCCGAAAGAGAAACAGTTCTTATCTAAAGGTGTCTCTGTTGATGCCATGGTGGTGGCCGCAGGCACTAAGAAGGAATTAGCCGATCCTTCGGTACCTGTCCATCCTCCTAATAAGGAGTCTAGGACCATGGACAGGTACGGTAAGCGGATGTTTTCCTCAGCGACCTTTGCCATGCGGTCGCTGAACTACTTGTGTCACTTCACCTGTCTCCAGAGGGATTTACTCAAGGATATGGGTGATGCTATGCAGGATCCAACAGCTGAGGGGTTCCAAGACAAAATGAACTCCCAGTTGGCAACCCTGAATTCGATTGTCAACTCCTCCATGCGGCTTATCTCATATGCGGCTGATGGGGCGAGTAGGGCCGCAGGCACAGGTGTAGCTTTACAACGCCACGCCTGGATGCGGCTTTGCAATTTTGCAGACCCTTTCAAGGCATCCTTCACCAATTCCCCCTTTGATGGCTCAACGTTGTTTGGACCACAGGTGAGGGATACATTGACTAGGTGCGAGCAGGAAGGTAAGAATCTCTCTGCCGTGGGAGTCCATTTTTCTACCCCTTCCAGACCTTATCCCAAAGGTCAGAGGGGGGGGGGGAAATGTGGTTCCGCAAACCACAAGGAGTCTCATCTGATGCACAAAGTCGATTCCCCTCTAGAGGCAGAGGGGGGAACAACAATAGATGCCGCCCTAGGGGCAGAGGTGGTCCGCAAAACCAGGGTAGCAGAGAGACTTTCTCTGATAAACCCTTTCAGCATCCCTGAGGAGCTGCCCGGCTGTCCACCTTCGGAGGCAGTTGGGGGAAGATTATCACTGTACCCAAAAGCCTGGCTTTCCCTTACTCAAGACAAATGGGTACAGTCGATCATATCCAAGGGTTACAAAATCCCCTTTATTCACATCCCATCCCAACACAAAGGATCCCTTCCAGACGTTCCACCCAGTCTAAGGGAACAAGCAGCGTTAGAAATATCAAAGCTGCTGTCAAAAAGAGCTATCCAGCCAGTCCAGCAGACCAACAAGGATCCGGAATCTACTCCAAATTCTTTTTGGTACCAAAAAAACAGGGGACTTGAGACCAATACTGGATCTCAGCAAGCTAACGAAGTATGTGAAGAAAACAAAATTCCGGATGGTCACGCTACAGTCCATTCTACCCTTCTTGGGTCAGGACAATTGGATGTGCTCGATAGACCTTCAGGATGCATACTACCATATCAAAATGCACAGACGCTCCAGGAGGTTTCTCCACTTCAGGCTGGGAGCCAGTCACTACCAGTTCAGAGCCCTGCCCTTTGGTCTCACTACAGCCCCCCGAGTGTTCACCAAATGTATGGCAGTGGTCGCGGCTCACTTGAGACGTCAAGGATTCCAGGTGTTTCCATATTTGGACGACTGGCTCCTTACCGCCACCACCAGGCATCAACTTCTTCTATCCAGAGACTTCACCATTCAAACTTGCCAAGCTCTGGGCATTTCAGTAAATTTCGAAAAATCTGCCTTGTCGCCTTGTCAATCTATTACCTTTATAGGCGCCACCTTAGACACAGTTCATCTTTCTGCCAGACTGACAGAGCAAAGAGTATCAGATATCTGCAAACAAGTTTACCTTCTGCTTCAATGCAACAAGATCAAAGCAAGGGTAGTCTTGAAGGTATTAGGACTCATGGTGGCTACAATTACACTCCTCCCCTTAGCTCGTTTTCACATGCGGATCCTCCAGTGGATGCTGTTTTCTCAATGGTCCTTCCAACAGCTCCCGATGTCTCACATCATCCTGCTAACCCAGTCATGCAAGAATCACCTGTCTTGGTGGATGACATCACCTCAAGTTCTTCAGGGCAGACCCTTCATCCCTCCCCCCCCAATCGCCACGGTGACAACGGATGCCTCCCTGATCGGGTGGGGGGGGGCATTATCAGGGCAGGACAGTCCAGGGCACGTGGCAATCTTTCGAGTGCCACTTGCACATAAATGTCTTAGAGATGAGAGCAGTGCTTTTAGCGTTGCAAGCCCTTCAGGACTCTCTTCCCACAGGGACTATTGCAATTCAGACGGACAACATGTCCGTAGTGTGGTACATCAACAAACAGTGCAGAGCCAAGTCCTATCCCTTATGTCGAGAGGCACTCAGACTTTGGCAGTGGGCGATTTCTTCTCAGTGGTTTCTGATAGCAATGCACATTCCCGGGAAGTCCAACGTGATTGCGGACAAGTTGAGCAGGGCTATTCTCATGCCTCACGAGTGGTCTCTAAAAAAATCAGTGCTGGAAGAAATCTTTCGAAGATGGGGCCGGCCTTGCTGCGATCTTTTTGCTACTCCCCAAAACAGCAAGTGTCACGATTTCTTCACCCTCTTCCCTCTACCAGGCCAACCCACCAGAGACGCTCTAGTCCATGATTGGCCCCGGGGACTTCTGTATGCTTTCCCCCCTTTTCCACAGATCTCTCAATGAATTCAGAAAGCTATCGCCTCGAGAGTCACTATGATCCTCATTGCCCCTTACTGGCCTCGACAGATATGGTTTCCGTTCCTGCATCATTACCTCTTGGAGCAGCCTTGGCATCTGGACCCAGTGCCAGATCTTTTGACCCACCAGTCGGGCCAGCTGCACCACTCCCTCCAATCTCTCAACCTCACAGCGTGGTTTCTCCGATTCCTACCCTAGCCAGGCTTCCCTTAATTTCTCATTCGGTCCGTAACATCCTGATAGCTTCTCACAAGTCTTCTACCAGAAGGATTTACAATAGTAAGTGGAAACATTTTTCCTTCTGGGCAGCATCAAAAAATATAGACCCCTTCACTGCACCTATCCAGTCTATCCTAGACTTCCTGGCAGAGCTCTTTCATTTAGGCTCTTCCTCATCTACCATTAGAGTACAACTAGCTGCTATATCTAACTTTCATGTAGGTGTCTCGGACTCCAGTATCATGTCCCATAAACTCTGCAAAGCCTTTCTAAGAGGTGTCTTTTTGCTCAAGCCCCCAATCAAAGATCCCCCACCTCAGTGGGACTTGAATTTGGTCCTAGCGTCCTTGATTCTCCCCTGCTTCGAACCTGTGGCTTCATGCCCTCTTAAGTTGCTCTCATGAAAAGCACTTTTTCTAGTAGCCATTACATCAGCTAGAAGGGTATCTGAACTTCATGCTCTTTGCAGTCATCCTCCTTACTTAGTTTTCCATAAAGACAGGGTGTCCTCCGGACTAATCTGTCCTTCTTGCCTAAGGTTTCCTCTGAGGCAAATCTAAACCAGACTATCGATCTCCCTGTCTTCTTCCCTGATTATTCCAACAGGTCGGAACAAAAGTTACATTTTTCTAGATGTTCATCGCCAACTTCGATATTATTTAGACAGGACTAAACAGTTCAGGAAATCTGACCAGCTCTTCCTGTCTTATGCGGAAGGGAAATTGGGCCTTCCAGTTTCTAAAGTGTCCCTTTCAAGATGGCTTACCTCTATAATTACCTTCATCTATGAAATCAGACATCAAAGCTGCCTTCAAGACCTAGAGTTCATTCAACCAGAGCATTAGCTACATCTGTAGCTTTTCAGGACAGGCTACCAATAGATTCCATTTGTGCAGCAGCCACATGGGCTTCTCCTCATACCTTTATCTCGCATTACAAATTGGATATGGCCTCCAGAAACCGTGCCAACTTTGGTTCCACTGTTCTCAAGAGTCTGTTCCGATAAGCTACCCGGGGTAAGGTGCTAGGGACGCGGTCCCATCCAGCAAGAATGAAGGCGAGATTGACAACTTAACATTGAGAAGTTATGTACCTACCATAACGTTCCATGTTAGTTGTCTTCTTCTTGCCTTCTTTCTTGCGTCCCACCCTCCTTCCCTCCAGCCTGGACAGACCGATAGGAATTTTTGGGATCTTCCATTGGGGCTTCCTTCCCACATGTCCTACCACCTCTATTCTCCCTTTTATGTTTGTGGTAGCTTACATACAGGTTTATATAGAGGTGGGTTCCTTTTCTCTCTTCTCCATACTATGGAGACTAGAACTGCTTGGTTTTAGCTATCAAATGAGATCTGAGTAGCTACCGCCTAGCATTGTGGGATATAGGGGACCCTCGAGCCAGTGGAATTAGCTCTCGAGCTTTAGTATTGGCCGAGTCGGAGCCGAGGATCGGCTCCGAACCCATCCAGCAAGAAAGAAGGCGAGAAGAAGACAACTAACATGGAACGTTATGGTAGGTACATAACTTCTCATTTTGTTTCATTGCTTATTGAAAGAATGTTCAAAACTACACATTTAAAACATTCTAACAAGTGGCACTGTATTTTACAAGGAATATAATTTAATACAATCAGGAAGGTGAATCAAAGAACATATACATGTATGCATGGGTCTAAAAATGTGTGCAAGGAGTCTGTGGTTTGAAAACAACCCAGAGGTAAACTTAATCCTACACTGGCCAGTTGCATTTTCTTTGAATGTGAATTTCAAGGGTTGAGAAGTTTACTTCTCATGCTAAGTCTGTTTTCATTGTGAGACTGTATCATTTGTTTAGCAAATGGCTATCAGTGTTTGTGCTATTTTACTTCAGTATTTGTAATCATTGCATTAGTAAATAAAAAAGCAGCACGCACATTGACATGCTTGAAAAGTGTTTATGGTAACTGGGGAGAAATAGCCAAGTAATGGAACAGTGGAATGGCTGAGGAAGGGGCCGCTATGTGGGGGTGGTGGGGGGTTGCTGCAAGAGGGGCTGCTCAGGGGAGCCCCAATCTATTACTCTGCCTAGGGCCCCATTTAACCTTCATCCAGCTGTGCTGCTAGTGGTAGACATGAAAGATTGGATCGCAATTGTATTAAATTAACTAGGTACCCAGAAAGGTTCTGTCACTGTTGTGTTTGTGGAGCAGGTAGAGACCCCACAAACTGTATGTGCCGAAACAGATATTGGCCATAGGAGTCATAGGCCTAATCTTACAACAATATAGTACATTCAGTTTTTGTTTTTAAAACTTAGAGTTACCCAGAAACGTTGTAATTTTTACATGAACAAGTTCAATATTATAGTTTCGTTGAGGTCTTATTTCATAACACTAAATTCACAGAGATGGCATCAGTTTCTGTACTACAGTGTGGAATACGTCAGTAGTTCTTAGTTATCCAGACGTAAACAGATATACCCTGGAGCTCTGGCTTCTGGGTTTGCACCCCGTACAAAAAATCCTGCTGGAGCCTATGCCCCTCCCTCTGCTTAATTCAGTTATTACAGTATAGTCTTGGCCAGTTTGGTGGAGTTGAAAGGATGCAAAGTTGAAGATCAAGACTGAATTTCTTCTCTTAATCAATATCTTTGTTCAGGCCTTCATTGTATGCAAAGGTTGCTGAAAAACAAAACTGTAAAATGTACCTTTGACATCGGAGGGCCTTGTGACCCCCAGACTCAAGGCTTAATGCAGTTGTATCCACCACAGTTATCAGAATGCAGATTTGCCTATTTAAAATGTGTTAAATGAATGAATAAATGTAGAGTTTGGCATATATTTGGAGAATTAATGCAAATATAGTAATATTACAGGACACACACTTTGGAGCTAAAAACATATATTTATGATAAAACGAATGGCTGGGAAGGATATTTTGTTGAAATGGAAGCACTGAGGAATACAGGAGTACTGCTATTGATAAAAACAGTTGTAGAAAGAGAAAAAAAAATATTATTTAGGATATATGTAGAGGTGAAATGTATATGGGCTGGAATAAAACTAACATTGTCTGCAGTATACATACCCCCTAAAAAGTACAACAAACAAATTAAACAAATTATGGGTGAAATAATTACTTTCCAGGCTGGATTTCTGATTGTAGCAGGTAACTGAAATAATATGGGAAGCACAGAAGATGTATCAGGTGTGCCTAAAATTACAGAATATCCACTAATGGTAAATACTTAGAGAAATACATGATTTTTTGGACTAGTCAGTGTGATGAGGTTCAGCACTGGGACTGAAGAATTATTTTTTTTCCTCAGGGAAGTATAGGCATTGGGTAAGGCCACAAAAATGTTAAGTCTCTAGAGAATCTGGCTAAATTGTGGGTCAGGGTTGTTCAAACTACAGTATTTTACTACTAATTTAAGGGGAGTGAAGCTCTGGCCCAGTGGATAAGACAACAGAAAGTTAAGAGAATGATGGTAATGATTAAGAATTCTGATGATGGTATATATGAAACTGGCACAAACAAAATTAGGAAAGTAATTACTAATTGCTACAGTAAATTATATAACAAATATAAATGAATAAGTAGTAACATCTAGGAGATGGAACCATACTTAAGTACCTAGGTCTATCAAAAGTATTGGAAGAAAAGGGTAGGAGCTTAATGAACAAACTAGACAAAGCTCAAGTCATAGAGGTGATAAGATGTCAAGCCACTTTTTCTTTCGGCTTTTCCCAGTTAGGGGTCGCCACAGCAGATCATCTGTCCGCTCATGATTGGCAGTGGAGTTTTACAGTGTTGAGTTACCAGCCCAGCGCCCAACCTTCCACAGAAGGCACACACACGCACACACTCACACCTAGGGCCAATTTAGAGTGTCCAATCCACCTACTGCATGTCTTTGGGATGTGGGAGGAAACCGGAGCACCCGGAGAAAACCCACGCGACCACAGAGAGGACATGCAGACTCCGCACAGAAAGCACCCCAGCCAACAATTGAACCAGAGAACCTCTTGCTGTGAGGCGACAATACTAACCGCTGCACCACCATGGCCACCCGATAAGATGTCAAGCCACAATAAAAAAAAAAAAAAAAAACAGAGAGAGTAATGGAATCCCTATAGAAGTTTGGAAATGGATAGAGTAAAATATAGAGTAAAATATAACTAAGCTATGGTAGTAACTGTAGAATATGGTCCTGGAGGAGGTTTACTTCCCTCCTTCATGGCGACAAGCTGTAGTGGTAATAGTACTAAAAGAATGGAAAGAACCCTTGGATCTAGGGTCCCATATCAATACTGAATTATGACTTTAGGGTCTTCATGACCATACTAGCAAAAAGATTAGCAAGCATACTAACAAAAATAATCAAACTAGACCAATGTGGATTTATAGAGGGATGAAACTTTCAATACCATTTACAGAACATTAAGGCCTTTGAGAGAGTAAGTTAGGGATATTTGACTTTTAAGGCCTTTAACTTCTGCAGACAAAGGACAAAGTTAAAATTCAATAACCACACACAACGAGTAATCGTGCAGCCAACAAGCAACTTGAAAACCAAACCTGCTCACGTAGTGGAGGAAATCAGGAACTACAAAAAGTATTGAGACCAGCAAGTGCCACAGAAAACTTTTATTGAAAATAAAAATACAAGTAACAGTCAAGCGCTTTCTTCCCTAACAATGGGACTTCTTCAGAACCATTCCACCACTACTAAAATCAAGTTCAAATATATTCCCATCATATAATTTCGTCATTAATTGTTAATAATTTAAAGTTCAATTAAGAGTATGCATTTAAAGTCACAGACACAAATTCCAGTCGAAACACCTTCTAAAAACACTAACTGAAATCATTATAAGAATGAGTAAAATAATTTGTAAGCATGAATAAAACATCACTTATGATCCTGCCTTGATAATAAATATATTAAAAAAAATCTGTATTCTAAAACCTAAAAGGGTGTAAAACATTCTAAAATAAAATAAAATAATAAACAATACAGCTAGTCTGTTAATCCTGGAATACATAATAATAACAGTGATGTTTCCAAACAGTTACAAGTCTGTAGCCCTCCTTCTTAAGACTGATAAAATGGAAATATTGTTGTTAATACCAGGCAATGTAGCAGCATTTAGTCTAAGTTGCCATCTCAATTCACTCATTTGTAAAGTATTTTCCCAAATGCCATCCCACCATCTATTTTAACTATATCCACAATCTCAAATAGGAATTTATTAAAATGAGGGCAAACAAGGGAATGTTTATATAATGCATTATTAACATCTTTATGCTGAATGGCATATGTATGTTGATATATACGTCTGCGTAGTGATCTCTGTTTTACCTATATAAAAAGGGTCATGGCTTAGACAAACCACAGCTTATACTATGCCTTTACTACCACAATTCCCTGTTAAAAGTCTGACACTTTGAGGTGGATTACCTAGCACAATGCTCTGTTCTTGCAATATAACTTTACAATATTTACCGGAACCACACTTAGATGGTCCCGGTCTCATTATTAACCATCTGCACTGGATGTTCTAACAAATATTTAATGTTATACTCAGTTTTGTACACAAAAGAAGGCTCCTCCCCTAAGATCTTAATAAGTTCCCCATTACTTTTAAACATTACTCAATTCTTATTCAATGTATGTCTGATATCTGGACCTAAATCACTGTAATGTAATATTATTGAATTAAAAAATGTTGTGGTGTTGTCTTTACTTCTAGTGGTAGCCCAATCCTGACTGCTACCTAATAGAAGTTTATATCTAGAACCCCATCCTTATAAGACATCACCCCTATAGTTGTTACTAAGTCCATAGGATATCCTCTCTCACTGAGCATCTTAACCTGATTTGATGATTCCAACTTAAAGTGAAACAGATCTGACCACATCCTCGTTGCCCAAACTATTTGTCCTTTGACAATATTTTTTTTTGGTACAGGTGGGGTGACTACTCCTAAAGTCGAGAAAACTGGGAGTAGGGAGGTTTTCTGTAAAATTTTGAACCAAAACATTTTTTATCCTGGTCTTTATAAATGGTGACATCCAAGTAATTAGAATAAAGAAAATGTATGTGTAAATTTAAAGTAGGAACACACACTGTTGATATATTGAACAAAACCATCAGACACATCATCTGTCCCCTCCCATAAAATAAACTGATCATTAAGATATCATAGGTAGGTCTACCAATTTGTGTTAAAAGCAGAATTTAAAATACTCTGTCTAAAAAATTCCTTCTCAAATACCACAAATTCATTTGTTCATTAAGTCTACTTCCATAAATTCCATTACAAAATTTATCTTAGTATTATTAAGAGAACTATTATCTATAATTGCCTCATAAAATAATTCTGATCCTTCAGTGTGTGTGGTATTGAAGTGAATAGATCCAGCACATTGATTGTAGAAAAAGCACATTTGTCGGAATAATATTCTTGTTTTATTTTATAGAAAAAAATCCCATGAATCAATAAGCAGATCTTCTATAGTATTTTTAATGGCCTATCTCCAAAAATACCTAAAGAATATATAACGCTCCCATGAGCAGAAACTATTAATATGAAAAGGGGGTTAAAATATTTTTATGAATTTTACCTAAACAAAATACATTAGGTATAATTGGATCTTCATCATTAAAAAATTGAACATTTGCTCATTAATTACTAGTCGATGTAAGGAATCTTTTAGAAACAACTGAATTTTAGTATGTGCAATATTTTCATTCCTTGATGCTGCCTCATATTTCTCTGTATCATTTAATAAAGTCATTATTTTGCAGTTGTAGTCATTCTTTTCCATTATAACAATACCGCCCCCCTTTATCTGGCTTCATTATACGTATGGTATCATTCGCTCTTATTTCTTTCAGTAATGTTACCTCATCTTAGTTAAATTATAATGTCATCTTTTGGGATAGTTATATGCTTTATAAATTTCTTGTGTGTAAATCTTTTCAAAATTTGCTATTGTAGGATATAATGGAGGGGGTTGAAGGTACTCTTTTTATTAAAAATATTACTAGACGTCAATGTGGTGGACGAGTTGGCTTTAAACAACAACTGTAGATTTCATTTTCTAGTGTATAATTTTAATTCAGTGAGGACTTCAACTACATCTATCCTACGGGCAGGAGCAAACTTGAATCCTCTCTTAAAAAGTCAAAAATGAACCTTCATTATTCTAACATTTGTATAATTAAAAATGTTAAAACCGTCAAAGCTTAACATTTCCCCTGAAAAGCTGTAATAATATCATCCTAATTATCATTTGCATTTAATAATTGTTCCAACTGTTTTTCCTCCAAAATCTTCTCTGCCCCTTGTTCGTTTGTCCTCTCAGGGTTTAGAGATGGTCTAAAAAAAATTTTATTATTAGGTGACTGTTTTTTTTCTTATTACAAAGCCTTTACAACCTCCTAAGTGGTGGATGCTCTTCATTATATCCTTCGCTGTTATTCCTGTTATGTTGACCTAATTTGGTGGTACAACTCTTGTTATGTCATAAATTTTCACCCTGGTCTCTATTGATACTATCACTTCCCCCACATGCTGTGTTGCTAAACTGAAAAGAATGTGGTGTATCTTCATCGTTATGTGTTCAGCTTCATCCCTCTTTAACTTTTTCTGTTTCCATAGCATATTAACTTGTTGCTCTATTCTGTTGAAAATTCCATCATATTTAACAGCAAACAAATCAAATTGCACATCATTAATTTAAAATTTCAACTTAATAACATTCTCCAGTAACGCTTTAAACTTGTCATTATTTACTTTGACAATAAACTGGATCAATTCAATACCATGTCTATCCAACTTACTTAACAATTCTTCTAAATCATTCTATTTGTAAGTATTCCGTGGTGGTACAGCGGTAACGTTGTTACCTCACAGCAAGAGGTTCTCCCGTTCGATTCTCGGCCTGGCTTGGGAGTGCCTTCTGTGTGGAGTCTGCATGTCCTCCCCGCAATTGGGTAGCGTTCGAAAGACATGCGTGCATAAATGGGCATGCCTTAGTTGAAGGTTGGGCGTTGAGCTGGCACCTCGGCGTTTCGTAAAAATCTACTGCCAATCATTAGCGGACCGGAGTTCCGCTGTGGCGACCCCTTACCGGGAAAAAGCCGAAAGACAAACAACTACAACATTCTGTTTGTAAGTAAGTTCGTTGGGAAACTTATACATGCTTAGTCCCTTCGGTACACTGTTTATTCTAATATTCTAATACATTCTTTCAGGTATGCATTGTCACACTGCAAATTACATACCATGTTTAGTTTCCCTTGAAAGTCACTCAATTTAGTTTGAATAGTGACGTTAGAAAGAAAAATCTCTCTTAATGCATTCTTGATACTTTAAGACTCAATCATTATTGTCTTCAGTATGAAAAAACCTTGCCCTCATGGTATAGAATCCATTAAAGATCTATCTCCACTGTCTCTGGGCCTACCCCGACTTCCATATGAGGCAGGAACTTTTGTAAGTGCTGTTGGTGCTTGTTGCGGTCCCCGTCGCAGAGACTGATGGGAAATGTAATTCTGCAGTTGGCTAACCTGCTGTACCATAAGCTTAATCAGCATGATTAGTTGCGTCTATATCACAATATTGAAATTTTACTACATCGAATCAATAAAGGTTGAACTTTATTGATTGAAGTAGTAAAATATCGAATAACGTAAAAAAAAAACTAACTAGCATAGGCAGGGGGACAAGCCCCCTGGCATCCCCCACACCCCCCCACTTAAATATACCAACTCCGAGACTGCACTACATTGAGGTAAATGGAAATCTCCCCCTTACGGAGATTTCCGTTTACCTGCGCGATGTTCTGAACTTTCAGCATTGTCGTGCCGACAATATCGTATTCAATATTGTCGGCGTACGACAAAGTGAACTAGACCCGATTAGTTCACCTCCATCCGAACCATGTATCAAATCTTCATTCAAAGATAAAACCAGAGCAGTATTGCCAGCCGTAGGCAAAGAACACACACCAGTAATATTTTCCATTTTGTAACAATGAGCCTTTTAAAATATTAAAGTTCCCAAAACATGCAATCTGAGGTGACACAATCATAAAGTAGTAAATACTGAAAAGTCCACCACAGCCTCACTGACACTATCAAATCAGTAACCACACACAGTGAATAATCATACAGCCAACAAGCAACTTGAAAACCAAACTGGCTCACATAGTGAAGGAAATCAGGAACTACAAAAAGTATGGTGACCAGCAAGTGCCATAGAAAACTTTTATTGAAAATAAAACTAAAAATACAAGTAACGGCCAAGCGCTTTCATCCCTAACAATGGGACTTCTTCAGAACCGTTCCACCACTACTAAAATCAAGTTCGAATATGTTCCCATCATATAATTTCATCATTAATTGCTAAATAATTTAATTAAAAGTTCAATTAAGGGTATCCATTTAAAGTCACAGACACAAATTCCAAATGAAACACCCTCTAAAAACACTAACTGAAATAATTATAAAAATGAATAAAATCATTTGTAAGAATGAATAAAACACATATGATAACCCCGTTCCTGCCTTGATAATAAATGTATTAAAAAATCTGCATGCTAAAATCTGTGTGTGTAGAAACATTCTAAAAATAAAATAATCAACACTACAGCTAGTCTGTTAATCCTAAAATACATAATAATAACAGTGATGTTTCAAATGGAATTTGCATCTGTGACTTTAAATGGAATTTAAATATTCAGTGTATACTGTGAAACCCAAGCCAAAGTGAAATAGCTTTCAAGGGTGATACCTTTGGGTAGAATCATGATATGGTGCTATTCTTGCTCATCTTTCCTGTTTGCCCTTTATTTATTGCTGCTAGGTAGAGACAAAAAATGTCCATCATGTGGGGATATGATTTTGGAATGGAGCAACAGAAAATAGCATGTTTTGTTGATATATACAAGACATAGGAATGTTTTATTCAATAAACTATTTTAGCAGAAAAGCAGCTGGCTATAAGGTAAATTAAACTAACTTTAATGCAATATCCATGAATTATGCAGCAGCCTTTAACTTGGTTCAGAGATTTCCCTAGTTACGGAAACATGATGAAATATCTGATTAAAGTCTGACATTGACCCAAGCAGTAAGTAAAATGTGTGAGAAAACCTTTACTGATATTATAAGGAATATTAGACACAGGAAATTGTATGTGCTAAGTGGAAATTAGTGATGGCAAATACAGTAAATAGCACCTCAGGAGGAAAGCAGCTAGATATTTGAAAGTAGCTAGAAAACTGAGATGGAGCAACAAGGTAGTTCATAGTCTTGTTACATCAAAAAGTATATAAAAAGTTGAAATTTAGGTTATTACCTATTGATGCATCTCAACAACAGGTAACAAAAATCTAATGGATAAAGTAGTGACTATACGGAGGAAAAATAGAAAGAAATGGAACTTCAGAACTTATATTTTGGGAGTGTGCAGTACTAGAAAAATACAACATAGAAATGGGTAAGCACCTGCATAAAGTGTTAGGTAAGGAAGTTGGATTCAATAAGGCTGTTTCTTTTGAGTTGGAATAACTTAGCATGTCCTAAACCAGTCAAAGCCCTCTCCTTTTGCTAGCCAAAAAGGCAAGAACATAAGTTCATAGCTTGGTACTAGGCAGTCGGCCCTAGGGCCTATACAAGCCTAGCCATAACAATTCCCTGGCTATTTCTTCCTACAGTATTTACTTCCCTGGACCCCTGTCTAGCAGGGCAACTGACATGATCCCCAGGGTGAATTTCCTATCTCCCATCCAATCATCAAGGTTCCTTTTGAAACGAGTCAAAGAGGCGCTCTGCTTGACATGTATGGGCAGTCTATCCTAGAGTCTGGGGAGTCTCTGGGTCAGGAACCTATCCCTCCAGCATGTTTTGTTCATTGTGATGACAAGGTTTAGATCCCTGGAGCGTGTGTCTCTGAGGGATTGGGATTTCTTTAAGTGTAGCATATCCAACAGCTTTGGGTTTGACATGGCCTTGTATATTAAGCAGAGATTGCCTCTGTGTAGACAATATGCGACAGAGTATAGGTGGAGTTTTTTTTAGATGGTCAGCATAGGGCATCTGCTTTAGGCCTGTGATTCTTTTAGTGAGGTATTTCTGCGGCCTTTCCAGTTGTTGCAGATGTCTTGAGAGGTACATACCAAACGGGATGTTGTATTCTATAATGGTTCTAAGGAGGGATGAGTACAGTGGGACAATGTCCTCCTTTTTTCTGGATGAAAAGCCCTTAGTGATGAGGTGTGCCACATAGAAAGATTTCCTGACTGTTCTGGCGATGTGGTTATCGAAGGTGAGACCACTGTCCACCTGTGTCCCTAAGTCTCTTATCACACTTTCAGTGTTTGGTGTACTGCCACCTATGTGGTAATTCACAGGTACATGTGTTTTTCCCAAAGGGGATAACTATACATTTCTTGGCATTCAGCTTGAGCCCATGGCTCTGGCACCAAGCATCTAAGGTCCTTTTGGAGAATATCCACATCATTTGGAGATTCAATAATGGCTCCCAGTTTGCAGTCATCTGCGAACTTTGTTAGCCAGAGTCCCTTAGTGTTGGCCTGTACTTCAGAGAAGTAGATGCCAAACAAGAGCGGTCCCAGGACTGTACCCTGAGGTACTCCACTTGTCACTTGTCTGGAGCTGGATTTGGAGTCAGCTACTTTTACACTGTGGGTTCTGTCAGTAAGCCAGTTGGCAACCCATTGAATGACGTAGGGATTAATGCCCAGCTTAGTAAGTTTATCTATGATTCCAGAGTGGGGGATGGTATTGAAGGCCTTGGTGAGGTCCAGATAGGCTGTGTGGACCACATTACCCTTGTCCATGGCTCTGGAGACTGATTCGAAGAAGTCAATCAGGTTAAGAAGACAAGATCGGCCCTTCACGAATCCAAACTGTGTGCGGTCCAGTGTTTGAAGGTTGCCAATGTCTTTGTTTATAGGTTCCATGATAATACATTCCATGGCCTTGCAGATCAGGCTCGTCAGACTGATGGGGCGGTAGTTCCTGGGATCCAAGGTGGATCCCCCCTTGTGGACTGGGATAACTGTAGCTGTGCACCACTCAGTGGGCACGAAGCCTGAGGTGAGGCTATAATTAAACATGACACTTAGGTGAGGTGCCAGTTCATTTTGTAGTTCATGTAGCACACAGCCTGGGATGTTGTCTGGTCCCATGAATACTGTATTCTTAGCTTTGGAGAGTGCGTTTTTTACCTGTGTAGCCATTATTACCAGAATTTGGCAATCTTTCGGTATCGAGATGGGCCCTTTCGGGGGTTAGAAGGGGTGAAGTTTGCACTGAATCCATCTGCCAGGATATTGGCAATATCCTTGGGATCAGTATATTTAATGCCATTCTGTTGTAGCTCAGAGCAGATCTGAGCATTGCCATTTAGATTCTTGACATAGCTATAGAATGCCTTGTGGTTGTTTTTGGAATCTTTGGCAATTTTATTTTCGTAACTAGCTTTGGAGGATTTTAGGAGGGATACCAGCTTCCTACTGAGGCTGGTAAGGGAGTTTTTTTGCATCCTGGAATTTTCCTCTTTTCTGCAACAGTTTCTTCCTTTTGTTGTAAAGTTTGTTTATGGCAATGGACCACCAGATTGGCTTCCTTTTTTGGAGGAGAGCGTCTTGGTTCTATTAGGGATGGCACGATTCATACACGAGTGGATGTGCTCGTACAGTGCCTTAGTGTAGGATTCAGCAGTCAAACTTTCAGTTCCCGTCTGCATAGGTGTCATGAAGTTTGTCACTTCTGACTTGAGTAGCATGAAGTTGGCTTTGGAGAAGTTTTTTACGGAGGTTTCCTTACTGGGGGATGGGGGTGAGGTGTGGATGTCAAGGGTGATTAGCTTATGGTTAGACCTGACCAACGAGGAGGTGACCATATGTGTGGAACATCGATTTCCATTGTTGGTAATGACCAGGTCTAGGATATTGGAGCCCCTGGTGGGACTAAGGATTAGTTGATCCAGGGCATTGGAATTTATGAATTCCAAGAACCATTGGGCAAAGATGTTGGTACACAAGTAGTTTTCCCAGTTAATGGCAGGGTAGTTGAAATCACCCAGTATTAAGGTGTTTGGTTGTATCTTAATATTTTCCAGTATGTTTAGAAAGGTGTACTGAGAATCTTGGGGCATGGTGGGGGATCTGTAGCAAGCTACAGTTTGGATTGCAGTTTTACCTAGTGTTAGTTGCACCTGGAGAATTTCAGATACATTGTGTTGGGCAACTAGCCTGGTGTTGTGAATATCCTTGGTGAATATGGACACTCCTCCACCTTTAGTGTTTTGGTCCTGGTTTGGTGGCCAAAAAGTGTGGTAAGAGATGTAGCCTGGTATTGCAGGGGTGCTCTCTGGAGCCATGAACCAGGTCTCATTTACTGTGCAGATATCGATGTTCTCCATTTTTAGGAGTGCCTCGAGAGAGTGCATTTTGAGGTTTAGGCTTCCAGCATTGAATAGCATTACCTTCAGATTTTGCATGCATGTACCTGTTACGGTGGTTTTGTCCTTTGAACTTTGCCTAAAAAAGGCACTATAGGGGTGGCAAGAGCCTTAGCCAGTAAACTGAATCCCAGGGGCAACAGGTGCAGACCATCTCTGGCAAAGCATCATGGTCTATCGATCATGTCATCCCAGGCAGAAAGATACTGGATCCCCTTTGAATGACACCAGAAGCTTAGCCAATTGTTGAAGTCAATCATGTTGTCCTTATTACTGTGGTATCATTCTGGGCAAAGGCAGGGTGCTTCTCAGGGCTAGGGTCACACCTGCCTGGGTCACATGATCCGAGAGATCTTCCATGTCTCTTTTCATGTAGTCCATGGCGGTACATCTCAAGTCATTCACTCCAACATGGACAATGACACAGTCATATTTGTACTTGTGGAGTGACTTGAGTGCATGCATTATGTGGCGGATCCTGGCACTCGACAGGCAGCTGACTGTAATTTTCTGCGTATTCAGCCTAGTGAGTGGAATATCAGTGTGCCTGACTATAGAGTCACCTATGACTAAAGTGTTGGGTATGTTGTCTTGCCTTAGGGGCTGTTGTTGGGTAGCACACTGGGGTTGTGAGCTGTGTGACACTTTGGTTGTGATTGGTGTTTGTTTGCATTTCAGCTTCAGAGATCCTTGTTGCTTGGGCAAGTTACTGTTAAGAGCCTCCACATATGTGGGTTTAGTGTTGCTATGTGTGGGTGTTGGTGGTGTGGGTTTAGAAGGGTTATATGTTGCTTGACGTGTAGTGTGGATGTTAACCTTCTCTTGACCGTCTAGCACAATCTTGGCTGGAGAGAGCTTTGCTTTCAGTTTGGCTATGTAAGTGCATCTCTCGCTGGTTGTAGTGTTGGGTGGTAGGAGGAGAGGATTGTCTGTGTACATGAGGCAATTGCTGCATTGCCCCCGTATGCCCAGATTCACCAGATGGACAGGAGAAATCACCAGAAACTGACCCTTGGACATGCCTGGTTTGGTGCTTTTTTTTTTTTTTTGTAAAGTACAAGAGCTGTTTCCCCTTACCTTAGTAAGGTACTTTGCAGTTGTAGGTTGTTTAGTGCCTATGATTAATTTCTCCTTATTAACAAGGAGAGTTGAGTGCTTGTATCAGTTTAAGACTTCCTAGTGCTTTCCAGCACGTTTTAAAACAAGTGCTAGTCATAGGGATGCTTAAAGGTAAGATGAAAAAATGGTTTATGCTAAACACTGCAGTGTGCACTAGAGGAGTTAGATGTGAAGGTAGGTAACTTAAGTTTTACCTGTTTAAAAAGTTAAGTTTTAGTGGAGAGGCACTATTTGTAAAACAGCAAGATAGATTGAAAGGGGGTGGTCACTTTTGTATTCTGGTACTATGGAATACAGTAAGATGGCCAATAAATTTAAATAGCTGAAGGGGAGTGATTTCACAAAATGATAATTTTGTGCTTACTCACACAAGCCAGAAAAAACAGAGAGGAAATGAGATATATGGTCAAATTAACATAAGGGGAAGGCAACTAGAAAGACAGTAGTGTTTAAGAACACTACTGTAACTTGGTGTGAGGGTGGGGAAAACAATTCTGCCTGACTCACAAGAGACAGAGCTGTGGTCTCTTTTCAAGTTTTAATATGCAGTTAAAAGCAGAATACAAGTAAAACACAAGGTAAATAAAACAAATCACAGTATTCAAAATAGAAAAAGGCAATAAAGTAATACAACAAATAAAATGCAAACTAACCTTTCCCACACAGCAACATGTAGCAGAGTCTGGGTGAGCCTTTCTAGTAAAGCTCTGAAATGTTTTATTTTATCCCTTACATAGAAGGTTTCACAGATGATTAACCTTAACTGACCTGTTCTATTGACCTGTACTAATTTCTGCCTGACTCACAAGATACAAAGCTGTGGTCTCTTTTCAAGTTGTTAATATGCAGTTAAAAGCAGAATACAAGTAAAACCACAAGGTAAATAAAACAAATCGCAGTATTCAAAATAGAAAAAAGGCAATAAAGTAATACAACAAATAAAAAGCAAACTAACCTTTCCTTCACAGCAAAGTGTAGCAGAGTCTGGGTGAGCCTTTCTAGTAAATGTAGAACATTGCAGAAATGGAATTAAAGTTGGCAGTGGCTACTAAAAAGAATGTAATAAAGGAGAAATGGAAGTTACGAGACTAACTTAACATAGGGGTTTTGAAGGGAAGCCTATTAGGGAGCAGCAGAAAAAGATAAAAATGATTGTGATTTTAATGAATTAGTTCTAGTGTGGTGTTAGTTTACTGAGACTGAATGAAGAAGTTGAGTCTCATGTCTTATATATACAGTTGAATTATTTGTTTGTATATGGTTTTACTGAAAGTATTTTCTAAATTTAAATCCAAAACTAGTCCAAAAAGACTAATAAAAAAATCACCTTTAACAGCAAGGAAAAATTAACTGTCAAGAAAGTTGTTTGGAACAGTCAGATAGACTAATGCCATGAAAAATTAACACTACATTTTACCTAGTTAAGGGAAAAAGGACAACATTATTAAATTAAGTATTTGTTAAGAAGCTGAAGCTAACCAAAGAACAAAATTCATTAACTAATATTCGTAGACAACTTACCATTTGCAGATTTGTCAAAGAAGAATATGCAGAAGATTTCATTCACACTAGCAATATGAAAAACTAGGTCATATTACATATAGTTGATGGAAACTAGTATGCCATACCCAGGGGATGCAGTCTTTAATAAAGGGTAAAGTAGAAAACTAACTCTAAAAACTTGAAGAAACAGATATTACGCAGAACATCAATGTATAAACACTTTGCGTATTTTAAGTATTTAAAAAAATCCAAAAGCACAGAACCCTGAAGAAGTCAGTGCATGTGCTGGCATGAAAATTACAAATACTACAGAGAAAGGCAGCTAACAGCACTGAAAATGACTTCACTTTCAACATAAATGGTAGTAATATATTCAGGATTGGCTTAAAGACAAGAAACATCATCATCCAGATGTAAGATTATCATAGTTTTTAAAACTCATTTAGGTCAAAGAAGATGACAATTAGTGATGACAAGTCACAAGAAAATCATTTTTGTTAAAAGTAATATTTCAAAGTTTAAAAAAACTGAGCAATAGAAAGAAATGTGAGTATAACAAAGGCAAAGTGGAGTATTAATTACTTTTATTTTGTCACAGTGGTACCTCTCCAATTCAAATAATCCAAATAATTTTGAGAGACATTTAAAAGTGGCATGCTACCCAAAATGTCAGTGTCTACATAAAATGTCTCTAACAAAACTAAGCCACTCGGAAACCTAAACAAAAATAGTACTCTGGCTCCATGGGCAAAACCACAAGGTAAAGCCCATCAGAAGCCAAATGACAGTCTGATACCAGATGAAGTTACATCCTATTTAATCAAAGAAAATCAGCTTGTTGTTGATGCTAATTTAGTTGGATTATGAGATATGCCAACACAGAAGCAAAATGCCCCTTATAAGCCAACAGAACATGCAAGTAGATCATAACTAATGTAGAGAAACATTCACCACCAAGTGAACTAGAATCATTACAAGTACTACAGATTTGTCCTCTAGCTATAGCAGATTGCATGCCACTGGAAATAATTTACAGTTATCCTAGGGGTGCCAGGCCAGGCTGAATTAGTCTACACTAATGGTGCTCACTGAGGCAAGGAGATTACTAGGCTGACAGCTTAAGATCTGTTACAAGCCTAGCCAGTGTAACACCATTTTACCCCATATGTGTCCCCCTGGGGCAAGAAGATAGCATAGGTTTGCATATATGCCTTGAATATTTTACAGATGGCCCCTTTCCATAAGAGACGTAGGCACAACCCCAGGTGTGAATTTGCGATTCCCCATCCATTGATCCAAATTGCATTTGAAAAGGGCTAGGGAAGGGTTCTGTTTAACATGAATAGGAAGCCTGTTACAAAGAAGGGGTAATCTGTGTGACGCACATCTCTCTCTCCAGCATGTTTTGTTTGAGTCGCTGACTAGATTTAGATCCATAGATTGGGTAACCCTTGTGCTTTTTGACTGGCGGATGTGTAGCAGTTCCATCAGGACTGGATTTTTGAGTGACTTGTAGGTAAGGTATAGGACACCCCTTAATAGTCAGTAAGAGAGTGAGTAAAGGGATAGGGCTTTTAGTCTATCCACATAGGATGTGTTAACACCCTGTATTTTCTTTGTGAGGAACCTCTGAGGTCACTGCAGCTGTTGTAAGTGCCCAGTCACGTACAAGTCAAATGGCACATTGTATTCAATTATTGGTCTAATGAGGGCTGAGCACAGTTGGACTATAACTTCCTTCGATTTGGATGCCATACCTTTACTTCTAACCTGTGCCACATAGAACAACTTGCTCACTGCTGTGGTTACATGGCATTCAAAGTTCAGGCTTCTATCTATCTGTGTACCTAGATCTTTCACCTCTGAGTCTACTGTTATGGGTATGCTATTAATGCTGTAATTTGCAGGGTTCTTTGGCTTCCCAAAGGGTATAATAATGCATTTTTTCACATTTAGTTTTAGGCCATGGCTCTGGCACCAATCATTTGTCTGAGTTAGACCCTCCAAAAGGATACCTACATCATAGGGAGATTTGATGATTGCCCCCAGCTTGCAGTTGTTGGAAAACTTTGTCATCCAGAGGCCTTCCACATTAGCCTTGACTTCAGAAAAGTATATTCCAAACAAGAATGATCCCAGTACTTAGCCCTGTGGTACACCACTAGTAACTGGCCTCTTGCTGGATCTGTATTCACCCACTTTAATCACATGTGTCCGGTCTGTGAGCCAATTGGCTATTCATATGGTGATGTATCAAGAACACTTATAATATGGCTTGTAAGCTGCCTATCAAACTTTTGTCATTGTTCTAAAGATAACTACCTTTAAAACAAAAAATGAAGTTTGACAGTTTACAAGCTGTCTAAAAAGCTATCACAATCATATAATCTTATAATGTTAAGTTGTCAATCTCGCCTTCATTCTTGCTGGATGGGTTCGGAGCCGATCCTTGGCTCCGACTCTGCCAATACTAAAGCAAGAGAGCTAATTCCACCGGCTCGAGGCTCCCCTATATCCCACAATGCTAGGCGGTAACTACCCAGATCTCGTTTGCCGCTATAGCTGACGAGGTGCGCTTTTCTACCGGCTCAGGCAGGTTAGTCAAATTTTACCTTTAGGTACTGCTAATAACCCCCCTTTTTAGTTCTAATACTTATTCTATAGTTTAATTCTAATTTTTAGTTATATCGACCCCTATCTGTCGAACCCTTCCCCTTTTACCCTTGTTCTAGGCCTTTGGCCCTTCCCTCACCCTAGTCCCTTATTAGATTAGTGTTGTAGGGGCTTGTGTGTGTGTGTTTCTGTGTTTACAGTAATATTTTATTTTAATAATTTTTCTGTAGAGAGTGTCTGGATTGTGTGTGTGTGTTAGCCTCTCTTACTTTTACAATGTCTAAAGACAAGGTCTCAGGCTTCAAGAAGTGTGACTCGTGCTGTCAGAAAATGTCTCTGACAGACGGTCACACTTCTTGTGTGTATTGCCTGGGGCCTTTGCACCTGCATGACTCTTGTGCTTTTTGTCATGGTTTTAGCCCTAGAGTCCTGCAGGAACGCAAGAATAAGCTCATCTTGCGGGGCTTATTAAAGACTGAAGGCCCCCCGACTCAGTCTGTGTCAGGGAAGCCTTCAAAAACTTCCAAGCAGTCGGCTCCTGCTCCTGAGTCGACTGCTGAGAAGTCTCCGGCTGGAGCCGATGTTTCTAAGTCTCATACTGTTACCTCGGCTCCGGCTGGAGCCGAGGCTGATAAAACTTTGTCGGCTCCAATACCCTTATCGGAGCCACATTCGAGAAAGAGGTCCAGGTCCCCCTCTATCGGATCCGTGCACTCGGTGCCAGAATCCCCTCTCCTTTCGGAGCGAAGTCACAAAACTCATTCCTCTCGGTCTTCCAGATTATCAGACCATGATTTGCAGAGGGTGGTGAGTAGACTTCTTAAGTCCGAGGCACTGGCCCAAATGCTGCATAGCCCGACTCACCAGTCAGTGGCTATTCCCGTTCCCCAATACATTCCTCCTCCGACTCCTTCGAGTTCGGAGCCAAGGCTTGTCGGAGCCATGACTGTCGGTGCGTCAGATCCGATACCTTCCATTTCGGTTCCGTCGTCTGCTCCGATCTCCTCTTTGGAGGGATCTCGGCGCCGAGCTTCCCTCGTCGGCTCGAGGCGAGTGGCATCGGACCCTTGTCCGACCCCGCTCTCCCTCTCGGGGCTTCGGCGCTGGTGAGTTCGGCTCCGACATCGGCTTCGGAGCCGTCTCTGTCGGTGCCGGGGGAGGTCCTTGTCTCTTCGGAGCGAGGGCCTCGGGCCTTGCCTGACAGAGTTGCATTTGAGGTCATGCGGAGCGTGCTAGAACCAGGTTCTGCCCCACAGTCAGCTCCTTCAGCCCCTCAATCTACAGTGCCTGCGGTGATTTCTACTCACCCCCTTGTTCCACACCGCAGAGAGCCAACTCCTCAAGATTCCCCATTGGGAATTTCCTCCTCTTCCGAGGTCTCTCCTGACCCTGCAGGAGATCCCCCAAGGAAGAGGCAGTGCAAGAGGAAGCACATTGACTCCCCTGAGTCTATCACCTGTGACACTGACTTAGAGGAATCCGAAGGGTCCCCTCGATCCCCCTTTGAGAATGTCTCCTTTGCTGACATCCTTGAAATCCTCAAACAGAGGGGGAACTGGCCAGCCCTTAATCCTTCGGAGGATGAGTCAGTGTATCTTGAGGCGTTTGGTTCTTGCCCTTCTACCTCCTGGGTGTCCCCTCCCTTTGACCCCCTTATGGAAGTGGTGGCAAGGAAGGCTTGGACGGCTCCTGACCCAGTGGAACCCACCCTGAGGAGACCATCCAAATTTATTACTGCCCCCAAAGACAAAGAGTTTTTATCCAAAGGTGTCCCTGTTGATGCCATGGTGGTGGCTGCAGCCACAAAGAAGGAGTTAGCTGATCCTTCGGTTCCTGTCCATCCTCCTAATAAGGAATCTAGGACCATGGACAGGTACGGCAAGTGGATGTTCTCGTCAGCAACCTTTTCAATGCGGTCGCTGAACTACTTATGCCACTTCACTCATCTCCAAAGAGATTTACTCAAGGATATGAGTGAACTGATGAAGGATCCTACAGCGGAGGGGTTCAAAGACACAATGAACTCCCAGTTGGCAACCCTAAATTCCATTGTTAACTCCTCCATGCGGCTGGTCTCATACGCAGCAGATGGGGTGAGTAGAGCCGCAGGCACAGGTGTTGCCTTACGAAGGCACGCCTGGATGCGGCTATGCAACTTTGCGGACCCTTTCAAGGCGTCCTTCACCAACTCTCCCTTTGATGGATCATCATTGTTTGGTCCACAGGTGAAGGATACATTGACCAGGTGCGAGGTAGAAGGTAAGACTCTCTCTGCCGTAGGAGTCCGTTTTTCTACCCCTTCTAGACCCTATCCTAAAGGTCAAAGGGGAGGAAAGATGTGGTTCCGCAAACAATCCCAGGGAGTCTCATCTGACGCACAAGGCCGATTCTCCTCTAGAGGCAGAGGGGTGAATAATAATAGACACCACCCTAGAGGCAGAGGAGGTCCGCAAAACCAGGGTAGCAGAGAAATGTTCTCTGACAAACCCTTTCAGCACCCCTGAGGGGCTGCCCGGCTGTCCGCCTTCGGAGGCAGTCGGGGGAAGGTTATCACTGTACTCAAAAGCTTGGCTTTCCCTTACTTAAGACAAATGGGTACAGTCGATCATATCCGAGGGTTACAAAATTCCCTTCAGTCACATTCCAACCCAACCAAAAAGATCCCTTCCAGACGTTCCACCCGGTCTAAGGGAACAAGCAGCATTAGAAATTTCAAAGCTGCTATCAAAAAGAGTCATCCAGTCAGTCCCGGCAGACCAGCAAGGATCCGGAATCTACTCCAAATTCTTTTTGGTACCAAAAAAAACAGGGGACTGGAGACCCATACTGGATCTCAGCTACTTAAACAAGTTTGTCAAAAAAACAAAATTCCGGATGGTCACGCTACAGTCCATTCTACCCTTCTTGGGTCAGGACAATTGGACGTGCTCGATAGATCTTTAGGACGCGTACTACCACATCAAAATGAACAGACGCTCCAGGAGATATCTCCGCTTCAGGCTGGGAGCCAGTCACTACCAATTCAGGGCCCTGCCCTTTGGTCTCACTACAGCCCCGGTGTTCACCAAATGCATGGCAGTGGTCACGGCTCACTTGAGACGTCAAGGATTCCAGGTGTTTCCATATCTGGACGACTGGCTCCTTACTGCCACCACCAGACATCAGCTTCTCCTATCCAGGGACTTCACCATTCAATCTTGTCAAGCTCTAGGCATTTCAATAAATTTCGAAAAATCTGCCTTGTTGCCTTGTCAGTCTATTATTTGTATAGGCGTCACCTTAGATACACAGACCCTTTCAGCCAGACTCACAGAGCAGAGGGTGTTAGACATTCGGAACCAAGTGTCCCTTCTCTTACAATGTGTCAAAGTCAAAGCCAGACTGGTGTTGAAGGTACTAGGACTAATGGCAGCAGCTATTCCCCTTCTCCCCTTAGCTCGCTTTCACATGAGGATCCTCCAATGGATGCTTTTCACTCAATGGTCCTTTCAACAACTCCCGATGTCCCATACCATATTGATAACTCAAGCATGCAAGAATCAACTGTCTTGGTGGATCACATCACCTCAACTTCTCCGAGGAAGCCCCTTCACTCCCCCCCCCCAGTTGCCACGTTGACAACAGATGCCTCCCTGATCGGGTGGGGGGGGGCATTATCAGGGCAGGGCAGTCCAGGGCACGTGGCAACCTTTCGAGTGCCACTTGCACATAAATGTATTAGAGATGAGAGCAGTGCTTTTAGCATTGCAAGCCCTTCACGACTCTCTTCCCAAGGGGACTATTGCAATTCAAACGGACAACATGTCCATAGTGTGGTACATCAACAAACAAGGCGGAACCAGATCATACCCTTTATGTCGAGAAGCACTCAGACTTTGGCAATGGGCGATCTCTTCTCAGCGTTTTCTGATAGCAACGCATATTCCCGGGAAATCCAACGTTATTGCAGACAAATTGAGCAGAGCAATTCTCATGCCACACGAGTGGTCTCTAAAGAAGTCAGTTCTAGAAGAAGTATTCCTAAGATGGGGCCAGCCTTGCTGCGATCTTTTTGCTACTCCCCAAAACAGCAAGTGTCAAGACTTCTTCACTCTCTTCCCGTTACCAGGCCATCCCACCAGAGACGCTGTAGTCCACGATTGGCCCCGGGGACTTCTGTATGCCTTTCCCCCCTTTCCACTGATACCTCAACTAATTCAGAAAGCCATCGCCTTGAGAGTGACAATGATCCTCATTGCCCCTTACTGGTCTCGACAGATATGGTTTCCCTTTCTTCATCGTTACCTTTTGGAGCAGCCTTGGCATCTGGACCCAGCACCAGATCTGATTACCCATCAATGGGGTCAGCTGCACCAATCTCTGTCTTCTCTAAACCTCACAGCGTGGTTTCTCCGATTCCAACCTTAGCCAGGCTTCCCTCAGTATCTCGATCGGTCCGAGATATTTTGATAGCCTTTCATAAATCTTCTACCCGGAAGATTTATACTAGCAAATGGAAACGTTTTTCCCTTTGGGCATCATCGAAAAACATAGATCCCTTTACTGCACCTATCCAGTCTATTTTAGACTTTGTAGCAGAACTCTTTCATTTAGGGTCTTCTGCATCAACCATTAGAGTTCAATTGGCTGCCATATCAAATTTTCATGTTGGTGTCTCACAATCCAGCATCATGGCTCACAAACTCTGTAAAGCATTCTTAAGGGGTGTATTTCTTCTCAAACCTCCAATCAAAGACGCCCCGCCTCTATGGGACTTGAACTTGGTTCTGGCATCTTTAATTCTTCCTCCCTTCGAACCGGCGGCTTCATGTTCTCTGAAGTTGCTTTCTTGGAAGACACTTTTTCTGGTAGCTATAACTTCAGCGAGAAGAGTATCCGAACTCCATGTTCTGTGCAGTCGTCCTCCTTATTTAGTTTTTCACAAAGACAGGGTATCCCTCCGTACTAACCCATCCTTTTTACCTAAAATTTCTTCTCAAATTAACCTAAACCAAGTTATTGATCTCCCCGTTTTTTTCCCTAACTATTCAAACAGGTCAGAACAAAAGCTGCATTTTTTGGATGTTCATCGCCAACTGAGATATTACTTAGACAGGACTAAACAATTCAGGAAATCTAATCAATTGTTTCTGTCATATGCAGAAGGTAAATTGGGCCTTCCAGTCACTAAAGTATCCCTTTCTAGATGGCTCACTTCTACAATTACCTTCATCTATGAGATCAGACATCAAAAACTACCCTCAAGACCTAGAGCTCATTCAACTAGGGCATTAGCCACATCCGTAGCCTTTCAGGACAGGTTGCCAATAGATTCAATTTGTGCAGCAGCCACCTGGGCTTCTCCTCATACATTCATTTCACATTACAAATTGGACATGGTTTCCAGAAGCCGTGCCAGTTTTGGTTCCACTGTTCTCAAGAGTCTGTTCCGGTAGGCCACCCGGGATAAGGTGCTAGGGCCGCGGTCCCATCGAGCAAGAATGAAGGCGAGATTGACAACTTAACATTAAGAAGTTATGTACCTACCATAACGTTCCATGTTAGTTGTCTTCTTCTCGCCTTCTTTCTTGTGTCCCACCCTCCTTCCCCCAAGCCTGGACAGACCGACCGGAATTCTTTTGTGTTTTTCTTCAGAAAGTTGTTACTCCCACACATTCTCCCACCTCTTCTATCTTTACTGAGGTCTGCCTTTCCTTTACGCAGATTGTTTGAGGTGGGTTTCCCTACTCCATTCTATGGAGATTAGGATCGCTTGGTATAGCTTTCAAACGAGATCTGAGTAGTTACCGCCTAGCATTGTGGGATATAGGGGAGCCTTGAGCCAGTGGAATTAGCTCTCGAGGTTTAGTATTGGCTGAGTCGGAGCCGAGGATCGGCTCCGAACCCATCCAGCAAGAAAGAAGGCGAGAAGAAGACAACTAACATGGAACGTTATGGTAGGTACATAACTTCTTATTCTGTCAAACCTTTGTTACTTTTTAAAATTAGTTTACACATCATACCTTTAAAAATAACAAGTTTAAAAACTGCCATTGCTTTTATTGATAGATTGTGTAAATTACATTGAAAATAACAGAGGTTTGAGAATTAGATAATGTGGCACATGCTCTGTTTGCCCTACCCTTCCAGCTATATTGCTGTAGCAATACCTTCACCTTTATAGGCCTGTATCACCACTATTGCTCTTGAGTGGACTCCATACGTCTAAGAAATGCCTATACTCTCCCATACAAAAATGGCATGCAGGCATTGCCCTCTTTGTATTACTTCCCACCGTCCTCAGATCTTCCAGTACCTTGGCTGCTAATCAAATCCCATGTCATCTAGGTTTAAGTCAGCGTTTTATCCCCTTGCAGCACAGAACTGATTTGCATAGCTCAAAATAATGCTAGAACAGATTTCATTCTGTGAAAAAGATCTAACTTTTTATTGAAAGCAGGTTTTAGTAAGTTAGCCTACAAGCACGCATAATGGCAATGTGTTTATTTATTTACATATTTATCAGTGTGAGAAATACGGAACTCAAAATCAAATTTCTTACTAAAAATATTTAAGGTGTTTTATTGTTTATCCCCTGAATGAAAATGTCATATGATTTTCATCTGTAAATATTGATCTGATATTGTTAATCCTCATTCATTCCTTATGGCTGGGTAGTCGGTTCCGACCTCGGAACCTAGCCGGCCATCTTCCAAGCTCGCGCCAACCACAAACTCTCGAGCTAAACTCTTACCCAGATTTCCCCTCTCCCTGTTACCTCAGATTTCATTTGCCGCATCGCCATTCAGTTGTGTCAAGCCATTGCTCTTGAGCTAAGTTATTTTTCTTGTTTTATTACCTCATAAATTTACCTCTCTTTGAGGAAATTTATTTGTATAGTTGTCTCATACCCTATTGCATCTAGCGACTCTGTTTTTTACGTGTTTACCCTCTTTCTTACCTTTTTGGTATCTGTTTTACCATCGTTGGTAATCTTTCCCCTCGTACCTTTGGGTATTCTTTGTACCATAGCTGGTACTCTACTTTCTCTTTTTCTTTCCCTTCTATCTATTTTTTCTCTCCCTATCATGGCAGAAAAGAAAGGATGTCCGGGCTTTAAGAGATATGCTAGTTGTGGCCACAAGTTACCTACTTCAGACGCACATGCCCTATGTGTGTACTGCTTGGGTGAACCTCACTTAACTGTCAACCCACCTTGTGGGATTTGTAAAAGTTTTTCTTCCCAGACCCTTTTAGAGAGGAAAAACAAACTGATTCTAAAGGGTATTATGAAAACCCCCTTTACAGAGGCTATTTCTGGGTCAAAGGCTTCATCCCCTGCTAGCTCCCATAGAAAGAAAGACAACCTAAAGAAGACTAAGTCTCTTCCTTCGTCCCCCACTGGGGACCCCCAGGAACTGGGACCAAAGAAAATTAAATTGTCCTCTGAACTGACTTCTTCAGCTCCGAGGCTTTCTGAGCCGAGACCTACAGCTCCAAAGCCATCGGCACTGACTCCTACTATGGCACCGAGTGTGCTTTAGACAGCATTGGAACCGAGGGGCTCCTTGGTTCAGACCCTTTCATTGGCACCGACCATACAGTTGATGCAGACTGCTATGACGTTGAGGGATTTTCCGGCACCTGTACCTTCTTTGGCACCGACAGTGCTCTCAGCACCGACTCTCCAGTCGGTTCTGAGTACTCTTTGGTCGGCGCAGACTCTCTTTGCACCGATTATGGTGCCAACTACCGCTTCGGCACCGACCTTGTTGGTGCAGACTCTCTTCTCGGCACCGACAACTCTCTCAGTGCAGACACCGATAGTACAAGCCATTACAGCATCGTTGCCTTCGGTGCAGACACCTATCCTACCTGCTGTTACAACTTATTCTCCTTTTAAAGACCCCTTTGTGGGCTCTCAATTTACTCCATCTCTAGATAGACCTGACTCCCCATCAGCTATGTCCATGAGATCCACTAGAAGCTTCTCTGAACATGACGTGGCGTGCATTGTGGACCAGTTGCTTTCGGCTAGAGGAATCCCACCTCCCAAGACCTATCCCTCCCTTGGAGGGGAACATTTTTCCTCAGAGATCCCTATTGTTCTCCTCCGTCATCTTCAGCTTTTAAGCCTCTTCCTAGAGCACAGACTTCCCCTGCTGCAGCTCCTTTTGTTGACCTTACTAAGGAACCGCAGCTGCCTTTTTGGCAGGAGAGACACTTTACTCCTGTCACTTCTCAGGATGCTAGCTGTGGCACGGTTTCCCCTACGTCCCATGGCCATCCGGAGACTCCTAGTTGGCAGGCTGGCTTGCTTGAGCGAGGGGTGACTGTAGGCTCCCACCCCTCCTTAGGTGGACCAGCTTTTCAACTTATGGAGAAGGCTTTTGCCACTGTAGGCGATCCTGTGCCACCAGGTTTTCCATCCTCCTCTGGCCCGCAACTCACACAAGCCACCCCTAGTGGACACCGGGCACAAGAGCCTCAGGATACACTCCCACAGGAGACCCCTCTTGCGCTGTCTTCCCCACATCTCCCTCTGAGGAAGTTTGTCACAAGAGTTCGTATAAGAGGAAGCACGTGGACTCCCCAGAAGAGTCCCTCATGGAAGACACAGATTTTGATGATGGGGAAGGGTCCCCTCAATCACCCTCTGAGGTATCCTTTGGGGAAATCCTTGAAATCCTTAAACAGAGAGGTGATTGGCAGTCTTGTAACCCGACCTCTGAAGAGTCTTTGTTCCTGCAGGCCTTTCATGCCCAGTCCCCTACCTCCTGGATTACTCCACCTGTTGACGAACTTGTCCGGCTCATCGTGCAGTGTGCATGGAAGGCTCCTGACACCGTTGAAGCCATTCCCCGGAGGCCAGATAAAATTTTGTCCCCTCCAGATACTGACCCCCACTGGTCCAGAGGTCTTTCAGTAGATGCCATGGTGGTGGCGGCCGCAACTAAAAAGGATCTGGCAGAAGAGAGCCAGATTGTCCATCCGCCCAACAAGGAGTCCCGGGCACTGGACAGATTAGGGAAGCGTACCTTTGCATCAGCGACCCTTGTGGTTAGGTCCCTGAATTATATGGCACATTTTACCATGCTTCAAAGAGACTTAATTTCTGAGCTCTATGAAACTTTGGCCGGAGCTGTGTCTGATGAGGTCTGTGACAAAGTGGCCTCACAGTTAGCCACCCTTGAATCAGTATCTAACTCCTCCATGCATCTGATTTTTCATGCATCAGAAGGAGCAGCTAGAGCAGCGGGTGCAGGCATAGTCATGAGACGGTATGCCTGGATGTGCCTGTGTGACCTCGCGGAACCCTTCAAGGCTTCCTTTCTGAACGCTCCCATTGAAGCCTCTTTGTTATTTGGACCCAAGGTGAAAGACACACCGGCTAGATGTGAACAGGACGGTAAGACCCTTGCTGCCTTGGGCATCCGTTACTCTTCCCCTCAACGGGCTTTCTCCAGCAACCAGAAGAGTGGGAAGATGTGGCACAAAAAGCCTCAAGGTTCTTTCCATGATACACAAGTCAATTTCTCCCCTAGAGGCAGACGGGAAATCTCCTATGGAAGATGCCCCTTTTAGGACAGAGGAGGTCCGCAAAACCAGGGTTCCAGAGACTCCTTCTCTGGTCAATCCTACCAGCCCTCCTGAAGAGCGGCCAAACTGCTTTCCTCTGAAAGTGGTTGGGGGTCATTTCTCTTTGTACCCTTCTGCCTGGCTAACCATTACCACCAACTCTTGGGTACAAAAGATAATAACCAGAGGTTATCATATCCCCTTCGATCTTTGTCCCGTCCCCCTAAGAAATCTTCCCGATGTTCCAGCCAGTCAAAGGAAAGAAGCAGCATTAGAGATCTCAAAGCTGGTAGAAAAAAGAGTCATCCAAGTAGTCCCCCCAGACCAGATAGGATCTGGATTCTACTCAAGACTATTTTTGGTGCCAAAAAAGACCGGGGACTGGAATCTCAGCATATTAAACAAATTTGTAAAGGTACAGAAATTCTGGATGGTCACAATTCAGTCTATCCTCCCACTCTTGGAAAAATACGATTGGATGTGCTCTATAGATCTTCAAGATGTGTACTACCACATAAAGGTGAACAGACCATCAAGAAGATTCCTTTGCTTCTGTGTGGGAGCCAGTCATTACCAGTTCTGAGTACTGCCCTTCGGATGCTGAACAGCCCCCAGAGTGTTCATAAAGTGCATGGCAGTCGTCACAGCTCACTTGCGACTACAGGGATTCCAAGTGTTTCCATACCTAGATGACTGGCTCATTACCGCCCCCCCCAGACATCTATTGGAAGCAGCCTTGGCATACTTTCTCCACACCGCAGGAAGGCTAGGCATAACTATAAACTGGCAAAAATCCAACCTGACCCCATCTCAGTCCATAGAATTCATTGGGGTCCTGTTGAATACAAAAAACTGCAGAGCATCCATTTCAGAGCACAGAATCCTAAGGCTAAAACAACAACCCATACCGATCCTTTCAAGAGAAAAATCCACGGCACATTCTGTTCTCCAGCTGCTGGGTTCCATGGCAGCCTCCATCACTATTGTCCCCCTTGTGAGGTTCCACATGAGGCTTCTACAATGGTAGACTACCTACTTCTACACTACTCTTCCAGTGGTATCCCTTTCAGTACCCTCTATCATCCAAGATTCAGGTAACCCAGAGATGCAAACAAGACTTAATTTGGTGGAGGTCACAGAACCTGTCACAATGGTCTCACCCCTTTACCCCCCAACAGTCCAAGGCTACAGTGACCACGGACACCTCCCTGATGGGGTGGGGGGGGCTATTTCAGGGGAAGACAGTTCAGGGCACGTGGTCTGAAATGGAGGCCCATCTGCATATAAATGTCCTAGAGCTGAGGGCGGTGCTTCTAGCATTGCAAGCATTCAGTCCCCTACTGCCATCAGGGACTATTGCGATACAATCAGACAATATGGCAGTAGTCTGGTACATCAACAAACAAGGCGGAACCAAATGTTACCCACTTTGTTGGGAGGCCATGAGAATATGGCAATGGGTGATGGTTACCAACCGCTTTCTCATCGCAACGCACATTCCCGGGAGTGCATTCTACAACCTCACAAGTGGTCCCTGAAACCTTTGGTAGCGGTGGAGATTTTCAACTGCTGGGGTCTCCCTTGCTGTGACATATTTCCATCCCCGATCAATTACAAATGCAGCAATTACTTCGCCCTGATTCCCCCTCGGGGACAGTCACTCAGGGACGCTCTAGTCCACGATTGGCCCTCGGGTCTACTTTATGCTTTTTCCCCTCTTGCCCAGTTCCTGAAGAAAGCCCGCCGGTTGAAGAGCAAAGTAATCCTCATAGCGCCATATTGGCCTCATCAAATTTGGTTCCCCTTTCTATGGCCTCACCTGCTAGATCAACCATGGATTCCGGATCCAGCTCCAGACTTGATCTCCCATCCGCAGAACCTGACTCACCCCAACTTAAACAGCCTGAAGTTCACAGCTTGGCTCCTCCACTTCCTGTGATTGCCAGGCAGAATTCTTTCTTCCCCAATACGTGACATTCTTATTGCATCTCATAAGTCTTCCACCTGAAACACATATCTCAGCAAGTGGAAAAGGTTTACTATTTGGCTGAAGGAAAAGCAGATAGATTCCATTTCAACACCGGTACCGGTGGTACTGGAATACCTGTCTAGTTTATTCCAATCTGGCCTTTCTGCTTCTGCCATTCGGGTTCATTTGGCCACAATATCTAATTTTCACAATGGTGTCCAAGAGTCTTTCCTTATGTCACACAAATTATGCAAGACCTTTCTAAAAGGCATAAATCATTTGAAACCCCCATTTAGAGAACCTACCCAACCATGGGACCTGTCATTAGTCCTACAAGCTCTGACAACGCCACCTTTTGAACCAGCTTCTTCATGCGACCTCAAGCTTCTTTTATGGAAAACTTTGTTCTTGGTTGCCATTACTTCTGCTAGACATATTTCTGAACTTCAAGCTCTGTGCATCAAACAGCCCTACTTGACCTTTCATAAAGATAGAGCGTCATTGAGAACTAATCCTTCCTTTCTGCCAAAAGTGATCCCTGAAATGTCCATTAGCCAAACCATTGAATTGTGAGTTTTATTTCCCAATCATTCTAACAGGGGAGAGTATTGCCTACATATCCTAGACATTCACAGGCAAATTAGTTTCTACCTGGACAGAACTAAGGCTTCTCGTAAATCAGATCAGTTATTCTTGGCCTATTCTGGACCTAGATTAGGATGTGCTGTTTTTAAGGTCACATTGGCTAAATGGTTAAAAGACTATAACATTTATTTACAAAGAGCACAATATCCCTCTAACTACAGCCATAAGGGCTCATTCCACACGGTCAGTAGCAACTTCTGCTGCCTTCCATGCTAGAGCTTCTTTACATGACATTTGTGCAGCTGCAACTTGGGCTAGACCTCATACCTTCATCAACCATTACAAATTGGATTTGGCCTCCAGAGGAAGAGCATATTTTGGTTCTATGGTGCTCAGGTATGTCCTTCCATGAGAGTCTCTCAGGAATAAAGGTAGCTGGGGACTCTGTCCCAGACGTAAGGAATGAACGAGGATTAACAATATCAGATAAAGAAGTTATGTCTTACCATAATGTTCCATCTGTATTGTTGATCCTCATTCAGTCATTATGACCCTCCCTCCTTCCCCCTCCTGAGGCTTATGGTGGATCTCACCATCTGGTTCCATTAGGTCATTTGACCAGAGGTAGCCTCTACCTTCTTTTGACTTGCAAACACAATCTGAGGTAACAGGGAGAGGGGAATTTTGGGTAAGACTTTAGCTCGAGAGTTTGTGGCTGGCGTGAGCTTGGAAGATGGCCAGCTCGGTTCTGAGGTCGGAATGGACTACCCAGACGTAATGACTGAACGAGGATCAACAATACAGATGGAACATTATGGTAAGACGTAACTTCTTTTTATAATCAAATCTTAAATAGATTGAGAATTCCACTTCTTTGGAATCACCTTTCTCTTCACCTAAAGCAAAGTACTTCTCTTACACTCTTCAGATGCAATCTGGATGAATGAATGGGTTGCTGCAAATTCAGTCCTGGCTTAACAGCCTTGCCCTTCATGGATAAAAGCAACATGCAAATTGGTTATTCATATTTAAAATATAAGGGATAAAAAACTTCATGGGAATGTATGGCTAGGTTTCCAAAGATCCGTATGGATCAATAGCCTGGTAAGTATGAACCTAAAAACCTATGTGCATCCATTCACTATTATAACATGACATTAACTCTCTTACTTTTTTTTAACATGAGATTAAATCAGTAATTTTGGAAGATCAGTCTGGAGCATGCTTTTTGAACAAAGAAGGGAGCCAAGCTTTGCATCAGTCATGCATGTAAAAATCCACATTATCAAATGTATTGAGTAAAAATTAGATTGTGGTTAAAAGGAAAAGGCCCTGTTCCAAGTTCCGGGATATATCACTCCAAAGAGAACACCATTCCCTGAACATTGTCATTCCTTGCTTTGGATTGTTCTTAGTTTTCCATTTTTAATATATAATTTAGCCCTGAAAGTTTTAAAACTCATTAGAAATTGCATTATGGGGATCTGATTCAAATTAGAAGCAAGGCCCAGGAGAAGCACATCAACTGAAATTCCATGATCAACAGCATGACTCATTGGTTCATAAAAACACCCACTAGAGTCAAAAGTTGAAGCCCATAAACACATTATATTACACAAAAAAGACATACCTTTTTGGATGCATTTATTATTCGTAGCAAAAAACAAACCCAGAGCATTGTGTTCTGTTGCAGCAGACATCACAATCAAAAAGGTAATAGCTGATGGCCTGAGAGGTGTATTTTGCTTTTGAGTAGTTATTAACCAGGCAAGAAACCACATTTGATTGACTGTACATTTTTGTGTAATATAGTTTTTTTACAGTTGTTACTGTTCTAACCTTTGAAACCAGGTTCCCTGTATACAGAACCACAGTAGGCTCATCTGGTACCCTGTATAAATCCGCAAGCTGGTTCCCCCCTCAACTCAAAGTTGAGAAGCAGAATTAAAAAGGTCTTCTTCTCAAAGCTGAAGACAAAAGATTATTTTCCATTTCTGTAACTGTAGCATGTTGCTTGCTAAAACTGTAGCAAGCAGATGTTCAACAAATGCATATGGTTAGTAATGCCTTGCTACCCTTTCTCTGACAGTCTGCCTAAGCTCAGACCCCCTTCCACTACCTGTCTATGGGTGTGATGGACCTGGCAGAACAGGACCTGCCTTTCAGCTTCACAGACAGGACAATTTCAGTTTTCCAGTGCTATAGTAAGAGAAGGATCTCTTGGAAGACTGCTCTTTACTCTGGATTTTTTCAGCTGCTGAACTCAGATAACAAATCCCTTGGGGTTTTATTTCTTCCCTCTGCCCTTTTCTATCAGTGTTTGAATAGGGAATTTTGCTGCTTTGCTTGTTTTTTTTTCTGATTGGAAAATTGTATATATTTGGGATTTACTTTACCTGTAGTATAAGATTTATACTGTTTATTTTAAGCTAATTCTTGATTTCTGTGTGGTTTTAACCCTTGTATAGTGTTTTATGGCCATTGGTTAAAGATTAACTGAGTTTCTGTGCTAAGAAAATTTTAGTACTGTCCTCTTTACTTCATACTTGCAGAGCCATATGTTAATTGCTTTTGTTATTTCCTTTGATTAAAAGCTTCATTTGAAAGGTTTGACAGACTTGCTGCTTTTGCAGTTTTTTTCGGGGGGGGGGGGCTATGATTATTTGAGATGATAGAGTAGGTTTACAGCATTTTAATTTTTTTTGTTTAAATCAGAATTTGGGCACCATTTTGATGTTAAACATTACTGACAGGAATTTTTCACAAGTTATACTTTATTTCTTGTGTAAAATTGTATGTTAAGTTGTCTATCTCGCCTTCATTCTTGCTGGATGGGTTCGGAGCCGACCTCGGCTCCGACTCGGCCACTCTAAAAGCTCGAGAGTTGGTTCCACCGGCTCGAGGCTCCCCTTATATCCCACAATGCTAGGCGAGAGTTACCTCAGATCTCGTTTGCCGCTACAGCTTCGAGGTTGGTTGCTTCTACCGGTTCCTGGTGAGTGTTAGCTTTTATACTAAAAAGTTATTCTTTTTTCCCCTTTTAACCTTAATTCTTCACAAATTAGTGTAGAATATAGTTTTTATCCCGACCCTATTTTTCCCCGTTTTCTCTTTAAAAGAACCGCTGGTTCTTCCCTTGGGCCTTTGGCCTTCCCTTCCTTAGGGTGTGTTTGTGTAGTTTCTTTAACTTTTGTGCTTAATTTCTAGTATTTTTACTAAAATTGTTAATTATTTTAGTATTAATAATTTTTCTGACAGGGTATAACTGTGTGTTTGGTGTGTGTTAGTGTACACCTGTCAGTTAGGATAATGTCAAAGGAAGCAAAGGTCTCTGGATTCAAGAAGTGTGATGCGTGCTGTCAGAAAATGTCTCTGACAGACGCTCACACTTCTTGTGTCTACTGTCTGGGGCCTTTGCACCTGCAGGACTCCTGTGCTGTGTGCCATGGCTTCAGCCCCAGGGTCCTGCAGGAGAGAAAGAACAAGTTAATTTTGAGAGGCTTGTTAAAACCAGAGGATTCCCTGTCAGTTTCAACAGGGAAGCCCTCTAAGGCATCGAGGTCTTCGGCTCCGGCTTCTGAGCCGAGACCTCAGGTTGTTCAACCTTTGCCTTTATCGGCTCCGGCTGGAGCCGATAAGACTCAGTCCACAGTTTCTGTGGCTTCCTCGCTCGGCGGAGCCGAGGTTATCGAGTACCTGTGTCGGCTCCGATAAGATCTTCGGAGCCGACAACCAGAAAGAGGTCTAGGTCACCTTCTCTTGGCTCCGTTCATTCGGCTCCAGGATCTCCCCTGCTGTCTGAACGGAGCCAAAGGTCTCATTCCTCTAGGTCATCGAGGCTTTCCGATCATGACCTTCAGAGGGTGGTGAGTCGACTACTTAAGTCCGAGGCACTTGCCCAGATGCTTCAGAGCCCGACTCATCAGTCGGTGCCTGCCCCGGTCCATCAACTCTTTCCTCCTTCGACTCTTTTGAGTTCGGAGCCGGGTCGTAGCGGAACCGAGACTGTGGTCGCCGGAGCCGAGACAATTGTCTTCGGCTCCGTCGTCGGCTCCGTTTTCTTCCGTGGAGGAATCTCGGCGCCGGACTTCCCTCGTCGGCTCGAGGGGTGAGTGGCATCGGACCCTTGTCCGACCCCCTCTCCCTCTCGGTGCTTCGGCGCTGGTGAGTTCGGCTCCGACATCGCCTCGGAGCCATCACTGTCGGTGCCGAGGGGTCCTTAGCTCCTCGGAGCGGGGACCTCTGGCTCTGCCTGACAGGGGTGCTTTCGAGGTCATGCGGAGTGTGTTAGAGCCTGGCTCTACTCCACAGTCGGCTCCATCAGCCCCTCCTCTATGCTGCCTCAGGGTAAGTCGACTCACTCCCTCATCCCGGACCGCAGAGAGCCAGCTCCTCAGGAGCCCCTTTGGGATTTCATCCTCTTCCGAGGCCTCTCCTGATTTGGCAGAAGAGCCCCTCGGAAGAGGAAGTGCAAGAGGAAGCACATTGACTCACCTGAGTCTATCACGTCGGACACAGATCTGGATGATTCTGAGGGTTCCCCGTTCCCCTTCTGAAGATGTCTCATTTGCAGACATTCTGGAGATCCTTAAACAGAGGGAAATTGGCCAGCCCTCAACCCTTCAGAGGACGAATCTGTGTATCTTGAGGCGTTTGGCTCTCGTCCTTCCACCTCCTGGGTGTCCCCCTTGACCCCCTCATGCAGGTGGTTGCTAAAAGGCATGGACGGCTCCTGATTCAGTGGACCCCACTCCCAGGAGACCCTCCAAATTCATCACAGCTCCATCAGACAAGCAATTTTTATCAAAAGGAGTTTCTGTGGATGTTATGGTGGTAGCTGCCGCCACAAAGAAGGAACTGGCTGATCCTTCAGTGCCTGTCCATCCACCTAACAAGGAATCTAGGTCCATGGATAGGTGCGGAAGCGGATGTTCTCCTCAGCGACTTTTACCATGCGTCGCTGAATTACCTGTGCCATTTCACTTTCGTCTTCAAAGGGACTTGGTCAAAGAAGCGAGTGAGATGTTGAAGGACCCTACAGCTGCGGGTTCCAAGAAAAATGAACACGCAGCTGGCTATCCTTAATTCCATTTCCAACTCCTCCATGCGCCTCCTCTTATGCGGCCGATGGAGCGAGCAGAGCCGCAGGAACAGGGGTAGCCTTACGTAGGCACGCCTGGATGCGGCTATGCAACTGCGGAACCTTTCAAGACGTCTTTCACGAACTCCCCTTTTGATGGATCATCTCTTTTGGTCCTCAAGTGAAAGAAACCCTGACTAGGTGCGAGACTGATGGCAAGACCCTTTCTGCCGTCGGAGTCCGTTTTCGACTCCTTCTAGGCCTTACCCCAAAGGCCAGAAGGGTGGAAAGATGTGGTTCCGTAAACAATCTCAAGGGACTTCGCCTGACGACAGAGTCGTTTTCCTACCAGAGGCAGAGATGGGAATAACAATGGTAGACGTCGCCCTAGGGGCAGGGGTCCGCAGAACCAGGGCAATCGGGAAGCCTTTCCTGACAAGCCCTTTCAGCATCCCTGAGGTGTTGCCCGACTGCCCATCTTCGGAGGCAGTCGGGGAAGATTGTCACTGTACCCAGAAGCCTGGCTATCCTTGACACAAGACAAATGGGTACAGTCCATCATTTCGAAGGTTATTCCATCCCCTTTCTTCGTTTTCCAAATCAGTCAAAAATCCCTTCCAGATGTTCCACCGCTCAAAGGGATATAGCAGCTTTGGAAATTTCAAAACTGCTTGCAAAAGAGCTATTCAGCCAGTGCCAGCAGACCAACAAGGATCCGGAATCTACTCAAGGTTCTTTTTAGTTCCAAAGAAAACAGGGGACTGGAGACCAATTTTGGATCTCAGTATCTTGAACAGATCGGTCAAGAAAACAAGATTTCGGATGGTCACGCTGCAATCCATTCTTCCCCTATTGGGAAAAGGAAACTGGATGTGCTCTATAGACCTTCAGGACGCGTACTATCACATAAAATGAACAGGCGCTCCAGAAGATTCCTCCGCTTCAGGCTGGGAACCAGTCATTTTCAATTCAGGGCCCTGCCCTTTGGTCTCACCACTGCCCCGGGTGTTTACCAAATGCATGGCAGTGGTAGCTTCTCACCTGAGACGACAAGGATTCCAGGTGTTTCCATATTTGGACGACTGGCTCCTCACAGCTCCCACCAAGCATCTCCTTCTGATGGCCAGAGATGACACTTTTCGCCTGTCAAAACTGGGTATCTCAATAAATTGCGAAAAGTCTGTTTTGTCGCCTTGTCGTACTATTACCTACATAGGCAAATTTAGATACTGTAAACATGTCTGCAACACTAACGAACCAAAGGATATCAGACATTCAAAAATTGGTGTCACTTCTTCTCAACAACAACAGAGCCAAAGCCAGGTTAGTTCTAAAGGTGTTGGGAATCATGGCAGCGCCATACCTCTCCTCCCATTGGCCAGATACCACATGCGGATCCTTCAGTGGATGCTCTTTTCTCAATGGTCATACCAGGAACTTCCAATGTCTCACACCATTATGATCACGCAAGCGTGCAAAAGCATCTCATGTGGTGGATGTCTTCCCCAGCTCCTGTTGGGGAGACCATTTGTTCCACCTCCTCCGGTTGCTACTCTGACAACGGATGCCTCCCTGATCGGGTGGGGGCATTATCAGGGCAGGACAGTCCAGGGCACATGGCAACCAAGCGAATGCCACTTGCACATAAATGTTCTGGAGATGAGAGCAGTGCTTTTAGCGTTGCAAGCCCTTCAAGACTCTCTTCCCTTGGGAACGATTGCAATCCAGACAGACAATATGTCTGTAGTGTGGTACATCAACAAACAAGGCGGAACCAGATCATACCCCTGTGTCGAGAAGCACTCAGACTGTGGCAATGGGCGATTTCTTCTCAGCGTTTTCTGATAGCAACGCACATCCCGGGAAGTCCAATCACATTGCGGACAAGTTGAGCAGAGCTATTCTCATGCTTCACGAGTGGTCTCTGAAAGACTCTGTAGTGAGAGAGATATTTCTCAAGTGGGGTCAGCCTTGCTGCGATCTTTTTGCTACTCCCCAAAACAGCAAGTGCAGAGAATACTTCACTCTATTCCCTTTACCAGGCCAACCCAGCAGGGACCCGCTACTCCAAGTTTGCCCCGGGGACTTCTGTATGCATTTCCTCCTTTCCCACTGATCTCTCAAGTAATACAGAAAGCTATCGCTCAGAAGGCCTCATTGATCCTCATTGCTCCTTACTGGCCTCGACAAGTGTGGTTCCCCTTTCTACATCGATTTCTTTTGAAGCGACCGTGGAATCTGGACCTAGTTCCAGATCTTTTGATCCATCAGTCGGGTCAGTTTCATCGCTCCCTCCCCTCTCTGAACCTCACTGCTTGGTTCCTCCACTTCCAACCGTAGCCAGGCTTCCTCAATTATCTCACTCTGTTAGAGATATTTTGATAGCTTCCCATAAATCTTCCACTCGAAAGATTTATTTGAGTAAGTGGAAACGCTTCTCATATTGGGCACAAGGAAAGGACATAGATCCTTTCACCGCTTCCATCCAACTAGTCCTTGATTTTCTTGCTGAACTCTTCCATGCAGGTTCATCTCCATCTACTCTTAAGGTTCAATTGGCAGCTATTTCTAATTTCCATGTGGGTATTTCTGAATCTGCCCTAATGTCCCACAAACTCTGCAAAGCCTTTTTGAAAGGAGTTTTTCTTCTCAGACCTCCTGTAAGAAATCCTCCTTCTCCTTGGGACCTAAATTTAGTTCTTGCTTCTTTGATTCTTTCCCCTTTCGAACCTGCAGCTTCATGTTCCTTAAAGTTATTATCATGGAAAACTCTCTTCCTGGTGGCTATCACATCAGCTAGAAGAATTTCAGAACTTCAAGCACTCAGTTGTCGTTCTCCTTACCTTGTGTTCCATAAGGACAGAGTTTCCTTACGAACTAACCCGTCCTTTTTGCCTAAGGTGGTTTCAACATCAAATCTAAACCAATGCATTGACCTCCCTGTCTTTTTCCCGGAGTATTCAAATAGGTCTGAACAAAATTACACTACCTGGATGTTCATCGTCAATTAAGGTACTACTTGGACAGGACGAAACTATTCAGAAAATCTGATCAGCTGTTTGTCTCCTATGCGGAAAGCAGAAAGGGACTTCCAGTTTCAAAGGTATCTTTATCCAGATGGCTAACATCTCTGATTACCCTTGTTTATGAGATTAGACACCAAAACTGCCTAATAAACCTAAAGCCCATTCCACCAGAGCTTTGGCTACTTCTCTAGCCTTCCAAGACAGACTGCCTATTGACACCATTTGTGCAGCGGCTACTTGGGCTACTCCTCACACTTTTATTTCCCATTATAAGTTGGATTTAGCTTCTAGGCATAGAGCTAATTTTGGTTCCACTGTTCTCAGGAGTCTGTTCCGTTAGGCCACCCGGGACAAGGTGCTAGGGACGCGGTCCCATCCAGCAAGAATGAAGGCGAGATAGACAACTTAACATATAGAAGTTATGTTCTTACCATAACGTTCCATGTTAGTTGTCTTCTTCTCGCCTTGTTCTTGGCCCCACCCTCCTTCCCCCTGGCCTGGACAGACCTAGAGGAGTTGTGATCGTGACCTCTCTTTCTACCACCTCTTTCTTAGTCATATGCTATTATGTATATTTTATTGTTTCAGGATATAGGTCACCCCTTTTCTTCCTGCTGTTAGAGGTGGATTCTGTTTCACAGTTATACTGTTTTTGATATAAGCTGGGTTAGCTTACAAACGAGATCTGAGGTAACTCTCGCCTAGCATTGTGGGATATAAGGGGAGCCTCGAGCCGGTGGAACCAACTCTCGAGCTTTTAGAGTGGCCGAGTCGGAGCCGAGGTCGGCTCCGAACCCATCCAGCAAGAAGAAGGCGAGAAGAAGACAACTAACATGGAACGTTATGGTAAGAACATAACTTTTATTTTATGCTGTTTCTAATCATTTGGGGCTGAAACTAGCCTTTGTTTACTAAAGCTGTGGGACATTTATGACGTCTTTTGTGCTTCGAACTGTGAAACTACTGTTATTTCACTCAGTGCAGTATTTAGAATAGTATTCCTTCAGAAATAGACTTCAGATTGCTATTTAGGAGGGAGAATAGTGGGATCTGATGCTGTCATTTTCATTCATTCCTCAACAAATGGGTCTTGCATCTGATCTCGGATCTAGCTCAGCCGCATATCTTTCCGACTCTTGAGTCTGACTCTCAAGCCCCTCTACTTTCCTATAATGCCCTTTACTCCTGCACTGCCTCTGATTTAGTTTGGTCTTTTGGTTTAGACGTGGATCACACTATCTTGAGATCTGGATTTGTTCTCACATGATGATTTCTCCTTTATTACTATCTGTTTCTATATAACCCTATTCTCCCTTTACTAGCATTCCCTTTCCAACTGTTTTTTCTACCCATATTCTTTTGGGTATTTCTAGTTTATCATTGTTGGTAACCCCTTCCTTCTCTTACCTGCCTTTTAGGGTAGCTATTTAATTACCAGTGTTAAAACACGAAACACTGCTTTCGGAACACCAGTAGTAGAAATAAGTAGTCCGTAGGTGTAATCCTAAATTGTTTAGTAAATCACAGCAAATACAACACAACAGTTTAGCGCTTTCGTTCAAACACCTTGAACTTCATTAGAACTAAAGACATAAAAGTTCTAGTGCAATATATATACTCAAGTTAAATGATCATTTAAAATTCACCAATAAAAAAGCCTTCTCTATAAAACAATCAAGGCTTATTTAAAAATACAGTACTATTAGAACCAACATGTTAAACATAAACATGAAATATGAAAATGTAAGTGCATAAATAACTTAAAACATAAACATTTTTATAAAACCAATGTCCTAAAACACTTAAATAATGTTTAGATAATGTATAAGAATGCACATACTATAATTTTGCTGCTCTCAATCTTAAAACTGGAATAATAGAAATGACTTCATTTAAGCCTGGATTTCTGTTGGCTTATAAAGTCAGTTGCCAAAGCAGCTGTCTATACTCCAAGAGGTTCTCCCAGTTTCCTCCTCTTGTATTTTTTTGCACTTGTTCTAAAACAAAATTAAATGAGCATCATCACAACTTTTTGCATGCTTAGCCAAAGCTTTGGTCTCTACATTATGTATTATATCATAAACATGTTCATAGTATCCAAAGCCAAGTTGGTCGTATCACAGCCCAATGCAATAGAAAGGTATCATCTGCATACAGAAGTTTAAAGTAAACCGCAAGAACACAGAAGCTGCTAAAAAGTTTTCAGTGCTGTGGAATCAATAGTAATTCAAGTCAGAAACAAGTGTAGCCCCTTCTCTCATCAGCAGAAACAGTTAGACTAGTTTCAGATGCAAAATTACCAGAGCATAAAGCAAAGGTTTTAAATCAACAGTATCCCACTCTAATGTATAAATAATCACAAAAAAGGTTGCTTCCCAGAAGTTATGGGACTGTTTTTCAAATGAAATCTTCTAGCAAAGCTCAAGACAGGTTGGTCATGTTGCAACCAAGCACAACAAAGTGGTGGTGTCTGCAAAAATGTTTAAAGCAGACAACAAAAACACACAGGCCATTACAAACCTTGCACTGCCAAATAGCCAGTAGTAATTTAAGCCAGACACAACAGAAGTCCTTTTTCTCATTTGGGGAGTAGACCACTTTCAGATGCAACAGTACCACAACACAAAACAGAGCTTTTGAATTAGTATTAGTACACTGTAATGTATAAAATAAGTATAGAAAATGTAACAGGTGCTGTGGAACTGCTTTTCAGATTAAATCCACTAGCAAAGTTCTTGCTAGGTCGGTGGTGGCATCTGCAAACACAGGTTTAAAGCAGACCACAAGAGAACACAGACAAAAATAAAAATTGCACTGCTGTGTATAAACCTGGGCTCTAAGAAATTGTACTTGTTAAGTAATACCCTGACCCCATGTGCAAAAAATAGGAAAAAGAGGTTATGGGTGGATATAACTAATGCTAATTCAAGACAGAAACAGCATTGATAGTCCCTTCTGTCACAAGGGAACCAAATAGACCAGTTTCAGATGCAAAATTACTCAAGCACAAAACAGAGCTCTAACATCAGTGCTAGTGCACTATAGTGTGTAAAATAAGAACAGAAACATTTACTTCCCAGATGTTATAATACTGCTTTTCAATGCAAATTTGGTGGCAGAATTCATGACAGGTTGGCTGTGTTGCTGCCCAATGCACCTAGCACAATAGAATGACAGCTTTTACAAAAAGAAGTTTAAAGCAGACTGCATGGGAAAGTGAAAAAAAAACAAGAAACCTTTGGGGAGGTGGATTGGGACCATAGCTTTCAACCTTCCATCTCCAGAATTTGAAACAATACCGCTCATAATGTGGAACAAATGGGAAAAATCTGGAACACTTACTTATAGCTTGCTAACAACTTCAACTAAGAGGCTCACAATATGGTTAAAATGTGTTATTTTATCCTTAAAGGTTCTTTTGATGAATTTATATGAGTCATTATCATTTACCACTGAATGTGTGGCAGACCTTTTCAATGTGGAAGAATGAGGAACATGTACTTTTTAAGACTAAAACTGAGGAGTATTCCCTGAAATGCGGTACACTTGAGAAGTATGGGGAGGACTGCTAGACTAAAGTGCAAAATGACCACAGAACAAAACAGACATTCTACGTTAGCATTTAGCACTAGCACACTCTAATGTATAAGAATTTGTACAAAAAAGCTTACTTCGGTGTTGTGGGGACTTTTCTAAGTCAAACCTGGTAGTAGAGTTCCATGTGCTTGTCATGTTGTAGCCCAGCACAATAGTGTTTCAATGGCTGCAAACATGCAAGCTTAAGGCAGACTACAAGGACACACAAGGCAGTAAAATGTTTGCACTGCTGTGTAACCAATAGTAAGTCTAGAAAGAAACAACAGCAGTAGCTCCTCCTGTCACTAAAGGGAAGGGGGCAGCTAGACAACGTTCAGATGCGAAATTACGACAGTACAAAACAGAGCCTTTAAATATACATTAGAACACTCTAACATATAGCAGATTTCAAGGCAGTTTACATGTCTAGTAGCACAGCACAGTAGAGTCTTATTTAACTTGGGAATGTAAAAGCAGATAAAATACTTAGGGTACCAAAGAACATTTAAGATAATATATTACTAATCAGTTTATTAAAGCGGTGAAATAATTGCAAGCTTTCAGACACTACACACTTCCTTCTTCAGACATGAAATAACATCCAAAAGATGCAAACTTAAATATTAATACCAGTTACTGACACTGAAGTATGACTGTACATCTTTGAAACCCTACTTGAAAAAGAGAAGGGTGAAAAAACTTTTCTGTGGTCAAGGTTTGTTTTGTTAACCCTGCAATTTTATTTAAAACCAAAGTGATGTTTCAAATTATTAAGCTCCTTGGTTGGTATTAGCTGACAAAAGTATTTCCATCTGTATTATGACTGAAGAAGGATGTGTGCAGTATCTCAACGCTTCCAGTCTTTTTATTTTTCTAATAAATTTATTTGTAATGTGCAATCTCCTGTGTCAGTTGGTATTGAAAGTATTAGCTGCATAACTGCTGTAATGGACTAGATTCCAAAAGAATTGCGCTCAGTGTAAGTCTGCACTGTTTCCGAAAGACCTGCTGTGTCAGTGTAAGTGACTTACTTCAGTATAAGGCCTGTTTGTCAACAGGCTTACTACAGGGATTGGATTTCAAAGCACCTGCTCTCGTTGTTAAATGGTCAGTTATACTGAGAGCAAGTCTTTTGGAACTGAGGCCAATATATTGATGCCTCATGTATCAAATGTAATTTTTCTCTTGTTTGATCTTTGCTATTTTGTCTAATCATTCATTTTATTCATCTTTGGGTTACAAGGGAGGTGGAGCCTCTCCCAGCAATCAATGGGCAAACACGTATTCATATACATATCTGGCAATTAGCGTAAAGTGTGACATATTAATGGCAGATGGACTGTATACTGAAAGGCATAATAATCTGGCAAGACTGTTGCACTGGGGATTGTGCAAACATTATGGTATTGAAGTGGCTGAAAAACACTGGAAACATGAGCCACAAAGCATCTTAGAAAATTATGAAGTTTACATCACATGGAATCACCTATTACCAACAGTTCAGAAGATAGATGCTAGAAAACCGGATATAGTGGTCCATGAAAAGAAGACAAAAGTAGCATTGATATCGCCACACCCAGTGACTACAATGTGTTGTGTACAGAGAGACACAAGGTCATAAAATATCAGGATCTGCAGGCAGAAACGAGAGCAATGTGGAAGAAAGATACCCATACAGTTCCAATAGTAGTAGGAGCAATGGGTCTTATAAAAAGGAATCTACAATTATACTTAGATATGTTACCAATACATGTAACCCTGTACGAATTGCACAATGAGTCATTACTGGGCACATTGCGGGTGCTGCGAAGAGCACTTTTGGCTAACATCAAAGATTGAAACAATGCTAATTTCATGAACTTTAATCGTACTTTGACTTAGGAATGGAGTCCATTCCTGTCATGGTATTAGAAACCCAAAAGACTTGGAGAAATTAAAAGAGAGAGAGAGCAACAGAGTATATAAAACATTGAACACTCCTGATGCTACCATTCTGCCAATCAACCTTCATAGATATAATGTTAGTCAAAACACACACGCACACACACACACACACACACACACACACACACACACACACACACACACAAAACATAAGTTTTTTAAGGAGAGCAAGTTCTCTCAGTGAGGGGGGTGTCACCCCCCCAAACCGTCACTACTTAAATTTATTTATTTATTTTACATTTGCTTCCTGGGATGGTCCGTCTGGGCTAGTAGCCCGTTTTCAGCTGAGGCCCAGGGAGAAAAGCTCCATAGAGTAGTAAATACAATGCAAAGACATATTTTGTAAAGCATGATAAATTTTGTGTACAATTATACCATCTAACATTAGTTCATAGAATATAGTATATTACAACCAAGACAGTAAGGAAAGAAAATATTACATGCAGACATACAAATATAGTATACAGTAAAACGTTAACTGTTACCTTTTTTTTATAGACGTAACTGAATGGTGTAAGGGGATCATATTGTTAGGAGATTGGAGAAGGAGTTATGTAAGGACAGTGAGGGAGAAGTTGGGATGGGGGGGTGTGTCTTGTTCATTCAGGATTAGTGCAGCAGCATAGCCAGTTGTTATTTAGGTGTTCCTTGAAAAGGAGTTTGAATTTGTAGGTAGTAATAGTGTTGACTATATGTTGAGGTATGGAGTTCCAGGTGTTTGCTATATGGTTTAAGAATAGGGAGTCACCAAAGATATTATTGGCTTTAGTAACTTTTAATAGTAGTTTGTCAGATGACCATAGGGTTCAGTTGGTTGCGTAAGGTTGTACTAGATGTTTAAGGGATGGGGAGTTGTCGGGTTGGTGTGTAGTGGAGTGGGCAATAGCGAGTTGCTTGAGTGATAGCAGATTTGGTAATTCAAGCCATTTGAGTTGTTTTAGGGCTGTACAGTGGTGTGTTCTGTTAGGGTGGTCAGTAGCAAATCTTGCAATTTTTTGGTAGCAGGCCTCTAATTTGTTTAGGTCAGATTTTCTGAGGTTAGTGAAGATAGAAGAAGCTTACAGTATAGTAGATAAAAGATGTGTTCAAACAATAGACTATTTTGTGGTTGGAGTGAGGAATGGTTTGGCTCTGTATAGTGATCCAAATTTAATGTGGACCTTTTTAATGGGAAGGGCTATGTGCTTTTTATATTTTAGTGAGTTATCAGTAGTGACTCCTAATAACTTGGTATTGTCAACTGGTTCTATTTTGGTATTATTAAAGGAAAGGATGTAACAGGGGATGGGTGTACTGGAGATCTGCTGCTAATGTATAGTATGAGTTTTATCTTGTTAAGGTTTAGTAGGAGTTATTTTTCTGTAAGACAGTGTTCTATGTCTGTGAATGCTATTTGAGTTTTAAGCAAGAGTTCAGGGAAGGAGGGGGCTGTGTAGATGACCGTGGAATCATTTGCATATTGCAGAAGTGTGGCCTGGTTGGATGCAGTGCTGTTTATTGCTGAAAATGGAGAAAAGAAGTGGCCCAGGAATTGAGCCTTGTGGGGGACCTACAGAGACAGGCAGCAGGGCTGAAATCTCATCTTGCCACTTCACTGCTTGTTGACATTCAGACATATAGCTATGAAACCATGTGATTGCTGATGGGGAGAGATTAATGGTGGATAATTTTTGCAGTAGCTTTTGATGTGAGCTGTTTTGAAAGTTTTCAGTATGTCCAGGAAAATGGTTGATATGAGTTTGCTACTGTTTTCACCAGGTGGACAGGAGAAATCACCAGAGGTTGACCCTTGGACATGCCTGGTTTGGTGCTTTTTTTGTAAAGTACGGGAGCTGTTTTCCCTTGCCTTAGCAAGGTACTTTGCAATTGTAAGCTGTGTAGTGCCTATGATTAATTTGTCCTTATTAACAAGGAAGGTTGAGTGCTTGTATCAGTTTAAGGCTTCCTAGTGCTTTCCAGCAGGTATGCTTAAAGGTAAGATGAAAAAAATGGTTTATCCTAAGCACTGCAGTGTGCACTAGATAAGTTAGATGTGAAAGTAGATAACTTAAGATGTTAAGTTGTCTATCTCACCTTCATTCTTGCTGTTTGGGATCGGAGCTGATCCTCGGCTCCGACTCAGCCATCTTCAACAGCTCGAGAGCTGTTTACTGGCTCGAGGCTACCCCTTATCCCATGATGCCTAGCGATAGCTACCTAGATCTCGTTTGCTGCTTCAGCTGCGAGATGTGTTGTTTTCTGGCTCAGGCTTATATTTTCAAATTTTTTGTGTAGAAATATAGTCTTATACTCTATAAAACTATTAGATAAATTACCTTTCTTAGTTTTATTCACTAGTGTGTGTTGTTGAGTACCTTGTTCTTTTATAGTCCCTTTTAGTAGAACTCGTTTAAGTTAGAGAGCCCCCCCCCACTCCCTTCCCAAGGACAGACGTTTAACTTAGAGGCTCTCCTTTCCTTCTGTTTTTGCTATCGTTCATAAAAAAAAAAAAAAAAAAAAAAAAAAAAAAAAGGAGATTGTTTTATATATTTTTACATAGTCTGTTGTACTTTGACTAGAGTATAATTTTTTTCTATCTGTGTTTCTCTTCTGGTGCTTGGTTTTTTGTGGTTGAGTTATGTCTAAAGAAGCTAAAGTATCTGGATTTAAAAAGTGTGACTCGTGCTGTCAGAAAATGTCTCTGACAGACGGGCACATTAGTTGCGTTTATTGTTTGGGTGCTGTTCACCTGCAGGACTCTTGTTCTATCTGCCATGCCTTTAGTCCAAGAGTCCTGCAGGAATGGAAGAACATATTGATCCTTAGGGGTCTGTTAAAACCTCAGGATTCATGGGCAAAGAGTTCACAGCCAGTAAAATCCCCAAAATCCTCTAAACCGTCGGCTGCACCTTCGGAGCCGACTCTGGTACAGGATTTACCGAGTATGTCGGTTCCGGCTGGCACCAACAAGACAACCCCTCTGTCGGCTCCATCGGATGTTTCGGAGCCATCTCGGAGCTATAAAAGGCTGAGGTACCCTTCATTAGAGTCAGTTAATTCAGCTCCTGGCTCTCCATTATTGCAAAGTGAACGTAGCCACCGTTCTTCACACTCCTCTCGATCTTCTAGGCTGTCGGATCATGATGTGGAGAGAGTAGTAAGTAGGTTGCTAAAATCACAGGCATTAGCTAAAATATTGTCTAGCCCTCCTCAACAGGTATCGGCTCCATCCACCTCCCTTTCTGTTCCTCCTCCGACTCCATTGAGCTCATAGCCGGAGTTTGTTGGGGTTCGAGTAGTGGAACCGTCGGCTCCAATAACCATATCTCCTTCGGTTCCGACGTCGGCTCCGATTACCTCGATAGTACCTTCGATCGAGGGATCTGGATGCCTGGGCTCCCTCGTCGGCTCCGAGGGGGTGGCATTGGACCCTTGTCCGACATCGTTCTCTCTCTCTCGGAGCATCGGCGCAGGTGAGCTCGGCTCCAACATCGGCCTCGGTGCCGTCCCCCTCAGTGCGAAGAAAGATTCCTATTTCTTCGGAACAGGAGCTTTCTCTGCCTCGAGGCAGGGACGCCTTTGAGGTCATGCAGAGTGTGCTGTCCCCCGAGTCAGCTCCACTACCAGCCCCACCGGCCCCATCCCCTGTAGTGTTTGTGCCAACCTCTGCTCCTCCTCCAGACCCCAAGCGTAGGGAACTGATGCTCCAGGACACCCCGTTGGGTGTTTCCTCTTCTTCCGAGGCCTCCCCTGATCACTCAGAGGAGCTCCCTCGGAAGAAGAAGTGCAAGAGGAAGCACATTGACTCCCCTGAATCTGTCACTTCTGTTACAGACTTAGATGAATCGGAAGGGTCCCTGAGATCCCTCTCTGAAGATGTTTCCTTCTCGGACATTCTGAAATACTTAGGTAGAGGGGGAACAGAAATCCCCTAGCCCCTACCGAGGATGAGTCTGTATTCCTGGATGCTTTCGGTTCCCGACCTTCCACCTCCTGGGTTTCTCTGCCTTTCGACCCACTTATGTCTGTAGTGGATCGAAAGGCTTGGTCAGCTCCGGACACAGTGGAACCAACTCCGAGGAGACCTGGTAAATTTATTACAGCTCCCCAGGATAAGCAATTCCTTTATAAAGGTGTGCCCATTGATGCCATGGTGGTAGTAGCAGCCACCAAAAAAGAGTTAGCAGAGACCTCTTCATCTGTTCATCCCCCTAATAAGGAGTCTAGGATGATGGACAGGCACGGAAAGTGAATGTTTGCTTCAGCGACCTTCTTCATGAGGTCACTGAACTATCTATGTCATTTTACTTGACTTCAAAGGGATCTCCTTAAAGAGCTTGGAGATACCCTTCAAGATCCTACAGCTGAGGGAGTACAAGCCAAAGTAGCTTCCCAGCTAGTGACGCTTAATTCTGTAGTTAACTCCTCCATGAGGCTCATTTCCTATGCAGCCGATGGAGCGAGTAGAACCACGGGCAAGGGTGTGGCCCTTAGGAGGCATGCGTGGATGCAGCTGTGTCATTTTGCGGAACCCTTTCAAGCCTTCACCAATACTCCCTTTGATGGCTCCTTTTTCTTTGGGCCACAGGTGAAAGACACGTTGACTAGGTGTGAGCAAGAAGACAAGACTCTCTCTGCCATGGGAGTCTGTTTTTCCACTCCCTCTAGACCTTACTCCAAGGGTCAGAAGAGTGGGAAGATGTGATTCCGTAAATCTCAGGGAGCCTTACCTGACACATGTAGTGATTTTTCCTCCAGAGGCAGAGGGGGAAACAATAATAATAGACGCAGCCCTCATGGCAGAGGGGGTCCGCAGAACCAGGGCAACAGAGAATCTTTCTCTGATAAGCCCTTCCAGCAT